>NW_013550118.1:1294-32526 GCF_000499425.1 Eimeria acervulina | reverse complement strand
ATATATATATATATATATAGCTTGGTGGTTACGCGCCGAGAAGAACCAGATCTGCCTCCTGCATCCGGAGTTCGTTCCGTACGCGGGCTCTCGTTATGAAGCGGAGGCAACGTGCTTTTAAGGTTTAGGGTTTACGGTTTAGATATTAAGAAGCAAACACCGCTAAAGATGAGAGATCGTCGCGCAGCCTTTAGGCGCCTCCGGTTTTGTTGTACATTTTTGCCTTGAGGTTGTGTGCAAGGATTTTAGCAGTTTTTTTCATTTCAAAGAATTTTTCATCCGTAATATACTCCGAAGCAACTGCCATGAGGTCTGACAGCCCAAATGGGTTGGCTGGAGAAAGTCGGATGCCCCGTACTACCGGCATATTGAATCTATGAACAGAAAGCAGCACACGATGCCGTGCGTGAGACACTGCAACAGCTCCTCAACAAAACAAACTCCACCTCCGAACATAACAAACCCCACAAACCCACCTTAAAATACAACAAACCCCACGTCAAAGCACAAGAAGCCCCACTCTGAAGTAAAACAAACCCCCGTCAGGATACCAGAAACCCCACTTTAAACTACAACAAACCTCACCTGAAGTACACGTCGAGCCTGTCTGCCAGCCAGTGCAGCACTTCTCGATGGCCGCACATCGTAGCGGCCGTGAGACCCTCAGTAGCGAACGGCTCCTGCAAAAGATCAGAGCCAGAAAGCTCCGCACTTTACACCTCAACCCGTCTGACAAACCTAAACCCTAAACCCTAAATCCTGAACCTTTCCCGCAACTACACTACCACTCGCGCATCCAAACCGCATTACTGTATACTACAATATATATACTACATTAGAGTATTCAGTGCTTTATAATTGAATTAGAGGCTGCTGCATTTATCATATTGCACTAGAGTGCACAGTCTTTGCACTATAGTATTTTTACTATTGAATTCGCATATTGTTCTCACAATACTACATGAAAGTGGTGTATATAAATTGCCTTTGAGTACATAGTGTCGATCATATTGTGTGAAAGAACAGTGTACCATTCTGCGTTAGAGTACATAGTGTCAATAATATTTCGTTAACGAATGTAGTGTTTATAATAGTGCATTATAGTATAAATTGTTTATTATTATACTATATACACTGAAGTATATGGTGTTTACTAGTGGCATTAAAGTATCAGCGGACATAATGCTTATTATGCTGTATTGAAGTATATAGTGCTTATTACAATACATTACAGTACATAGTGTTTTTTGCATTGCATTAAAGTATACAGTGTTTATTAGTTGCATGAAAGTACCAAGGGACCCTGCCGAGCTGACGGGGTGCTGAAGAACTCCCTCGCTCCCAGCGAGACCAGCAGCTGGAGGTCTGACTGCAGCGCAGCAGCAGCAGCAGCAGCATCAGCAGTAGCAACATCAGCCCCTCTGCAGCAGTTTCTCTTGCCCCGAGTGTTGTTACTCTTCTGTATGAATAGGATGTGCCAATAACTCCACTGCTGGATCCCCTCAGCACAGACTCTTTCTTACTTTCAAACTCCACTACCCCCACATCAACCTGCGCTACGGCTACTCCTCTACTTTACGAGTACTACAGCTACACCAGGCCTCTAGACGACTCCTTTACATGGAATGGCACTCCCTCATCTCCTTAAACAGCCTCACTTGAATGAAACCCCGAAGTGGCTTGTGCGCAAGGCGCGCGCACTCATCAAGCCCCGCCAGTGTAGGGTTTGAAGCGAGGGCGTCTGTGCTCGTGGCGCCACTGAGGCAAACTACTGGCTCAACAGAAAAACCCATACTTGTCAAGTCCTCAGGACGAATGGCCCTGCATCAAACAAATAATGAGCAGCCGATCCCACCTGCTTTCCCCTTCACGGAGAACAATGTCATGCACACAGATTCAGCACTGAACTCGCATTAGCATTAGATTAGATGGTAGCATTAGCAGCAGAAGCAACAGCAGAAGAAACAGCAACAGCAGCAGAGGCAGCAGCAGCAGCTGCTACCTTAAAACCCCTGGAGAGGCGATCGTTGCCCAGGCGGCCACCCATAGCGGGTATCTGCTGGTGCCTCTCAAGGAGCGCACATGACTGGCTGCAGCGAAGCAACCACAAACCAGACGAAGGCGCTTACACCTCTTCTGCTTTGTTGCTGGGGAGTTTTCGCCTTAGCAACTCCCTCATCAACAGCCCCCGCAGCACATCCATATATATGTATATGTATATATATATATATATATATGTATACATTCATACATATTCTGCATTTTAATTAATATCCTAAACGTAATAAAAGATTAAATATACGTAATACATGATGGAAAATAAGAACGCTTCGGCGTTGCCCACTTTCACCGACTTGACTAAATAAATTATAGTTTTACAATGTCTCATTTAGAAACAGTCCGACTTCGTTTCATGCGCATTTACCTGGAGAGGTGTGTTCGTACGTCCGCAGTAAGAATGCCTGTGGGGGAGAATTTGCAATATTGCTGCAAGTAATAAGCCTGAGATCACAGCAGCAAACTCCACCTTATTTTCTAAGCAAATAAGGCATTTTTACAATGACGGATCTCTTGTATGTAGTTGCCGACCTTGAACTTTATCCTGTTTCAAGTTACTTACATGCATGAACTGGGTGTACATTATATTAGTACAGGTTAATAATGCAGTTAACTTTATGCGGTATAAAAACTAAAGCGCTTTAATAAATGCGCTTTCGGCATTGAGGCTTTATTTAGGTGTCCTAAATTGCTTGATTAAAAGCTCAAGCTCAAGATGAAGGAAACCCAGTGTAAGCAACTGCATAGCAGAGGTTTTCTTTCATGATGTTTACTGTATGGGGTAGAATACTGGTGAAGGGCAATTTAGAAAGAAAACAAAGACGCGACAGAAAGGCGGCGAAATATAGCAAAACATTGCACGGCAACTGGAAAGTTCAGACAAATAAGGAAACGAATGAACAATCAGGCAAACAATAAACAAACGAGTACTTCATAAACAAACGAACAGTACTGAATAAGCAAAAGACAATACCAAGGAGGGAGTGAATCAACATATGAATAGGCAAACAATTCAGAAACATATACAAGAATAAAGATAGAACACTCCAACGATAGCCAGTCACCCCCAAGTGCAAGTAAGAGGAACACAAATCGAAGGAGAGAAGCAAAAAAGGCACACCACCGCTAATATCCAGCTTGCCTGTTTCTCTGCGCGCCTGCTAACCTATCTGTCTACCCATACAATATATATATATATATATATATATATATATATATATGCACACACACAAGAGGTGCGCTGAATGTGTTGAGGAACCGCCAGCCAAATCTTTCAACGAGTTCACTGCGCAAAGTTTTCGGGTCCATTCCTGCAAAAACACACAACCAGAGAGATAAATGCATGTAGGGCTTTTTATGAATGAAGAATACTGTGGGGATAACAGCAAAAGACATCATTAAGGTGTCTTCATATCAATTGGAGGCTCTGTTTCTAATACCATTACCAAGTTGAACTGAGGCTGAGACGCTGGAGATGAAGAGCAACAAAAACAACAAGAATGACCAAGGAAAAGAGGAATATACACGAGGAATAACAAAACAAGAGAGAGACAGAGGCACCGATAAAGACAAAAACGCAAACCACATTAAACAAAGAGAGCTGAGCATACACATGCATCCACAGGAGGAGAATCTGACAGAGAAGGAGCAGCAAATTGAAAAAACACAGCGGGCAGACTGCGTGCGGCGTTCTCCCCCTGACAGCTGCAATTGATGTTGAGTGCAGCAAACTCTTATTGAAACAAACGGAAAGCGACGAACCAGCGAGTACACCGGAAGAAGGGACCATACAGGATCAGGAGAACTGCCAATAAAAAAAGGTGATCCTTGTAATGAAGGTTTATAGAATGGATACCATATGAAACCACGCATCTTTTGCATGTATGCCCACAACAACTGTTGAAACAGAAACCTATAGCCTCTTAAAGCGGTTAGTTCTTCCGCTCTTCAATCTCAACATCTTTGTTCTTACCTGCAATGAGCTGCATAAAGAAAGAACTCCTCCAGTCGGGGGCCAATCCATCTGAGTCCTTTCCCCCCACCCCTGCCCATTCTCGCAGCAGACGAACCACTGAAAACCCCCGAAGCAACGCCAGAGCCAATAGGCCTCCTGCATGCAGCATAATTTGTTATACGCAACACGTTTTTTCTTCTCGCTCTGTCTCCGCCTCGCTCATAAGTAACGCTAGTCTAACATGAAGACCCCCCTTGCATTACTATAGAAGAAAGGGCATGAACGGAATATAGGCGAAGTGGCTTCAGTTTATACTATCATGTATGGTGCTGTGGCTCTGTTGCAACGTTTCTGCAGCTTTGTTGCAGCAGCCTCGTTGCCTGTTAATTGCTGCCTTTTCGTGTGTTTGTTGGGTGTGTGTGCTGCACAGAACTGCTGACGCCTGAGCAGAGATCATAATTAAATGCTTTTAAATAGGCGTTTTTCTCTGTAGCTATCTCGCGTCTTCCTCGTTGGATTCACAGCCAAGCCAAATTAATAATCAGAGCAATAAAGGAACTCAGGACCGTGATAAGCTCCTTCTACTCCGTTATCTGCCTGCAAATAGGCTATCTATACACGTGCCCAACAGCAGCAGACGTTTCCTCTCCTTACCGGTCCCCGTGCCTACGATGAAGTCAAAGCAGCTCGCCACGTTGAGGCGGCGGTCCCCCATAAGAAAGCGAACTTCCTTCTCTAGCTGCCGCAGCATTACCAGCTGCCCCACTGCTGCGTACAGCCCAGCCCCGTCTAAAGACAAGACGCACTTCCTGCGACACACGCATGCGCTGCCGCAGAAGAGCAGGGTTGCTAGCAGCAGCATAGAGCATAGAAGCAAGTCCCGGCGGGAGAAACAGATGCAAAAATGATTATCGCTTGCTGCGTATGAAGAAAGAAACGAAGAAGCAACACGTTGCAATGCGAGGGAAACTCCATGCATGCGTCTGAAGCCAATAAGGCCTTCCCCGCGGCGTTCTGAGAGAGACCAGTTTGCACGAAGGAAGTGCAGCTACTTCGCTTGAACACAGAGAGCTGCTGGTGCTGCCGCCTCTGTTGCTGCTCCCTCTGCCGCCTCTGCTGCTGCAGCAGCAGAAGCGCGCTGCTTGAGTGTGCAAGCAAGAGCCTGCTTGCATGCAACTGATGCAAGAGGGGAATAGGTTTACCTGTCTGTTTGGCTGTAGAAACTCGGAAGCTCCTTGTACAGAGGAGAAGACGGAGCTCCGCAGTACACCAACTCGAGGGTGGCGCTAAGAGACATCCCTAAAGAGAGGCTGGCCCTCAAATCAATGAAGAGGTGACTGCCTGCAAGCAGCCCCAAGCAGAGCAGCATCAACATTCCACATCCGAGCTGCATGCATGCAGCATGCAGCATGCACCTCCTCACACCTCTGCATGCCTCTCGTTCAAAAAAGAGCTTCGGCCGCTCGGCAACAGCACACGCACCGCCTCCTCTCCTTGCAATTCTGCCGTCAAGGGCCCAATAAGGCCTTTGTACTCTTAAAAAAATGAATAATAAAATTTAGAGAAGCCTTATGCCTTATACATATACAGATTGCATACACAATCGTTGATATGCACATACGTATATTGATCCAATATTATTTAATTGGTGCATCTAAGCTCTAGCCTTTATATATTACATATATATGCACAGAAGGCGAGGGAGGCTCTGCTTGTGGGTTTGTATACTTATAGATAGGCATACAGATGCAGCTCACCAGCCGAAGGAACGAAGAGGAAGGAGAATTTTCTGCTGTTGGCTCTGACAGAGACGAGGTTGCTGGGTAGGAGCTTGACGAGTTGCTGCTGCTCTCCAAGGGGCATGCAGTACTCTTCTCCTGTCTCCGTGTAATGACCGTCGGCTTCATAGAACAAAACATCTTCTCGCAGCTCTTCCGCCTCCTCCTCAGGCAGCAGCCCATCCGGCAGAGCCCCCAACATACGCAGCAAATCTAAACTTCCCCAGTCAGCTGAACCTGCTGCTGTCATTTGCAGCAACCGCGAATGCAGGGAAGGAAGAGACAAAGCTCTTGCATACAATTTGGTTGGGGAAGGGCTGCCCTCTGTAGCTGCACTTCTGCACCCTCCACTTCTCTTGTCTCGTGAGATCTCCTCTGGAGACACCGAAAAGTCTCTGTCTGTTGCATTCTGTTCTTCCGCTCCCTCTGGCCGTCCTCCTGTAAAGACACCCTGAGGCTCTGCTGCTGCATGCAGCGGCTCCTCACGATGCAAAGCCCCAATCGTGTTGCCTCCTTCACTAAACGAAGTGTCTGTATCTTTAGGGCGGTCTCGCGTGCTACTCTCGTACCCCACAGTACTTCTCTCTGATGGATCTCTCTCAACTGACACCGCGCTGCCTGATCCTGTTGCTGCTGGTGCTGCTGCTGCATCCTTCTTCTCTGTCTCCTGTTCAACGGCCACTGCAGGAGACAAACTCTCTCGGGGACGAAGCAGGACGGGGAGAGCAGCCGAAGGCCTTGCTGTTGCTGCAGCAGCAGCAGCAGCTGCTGCAGCAACAGCTGCTGCTGTTGTTGGTGTCTCCCTACTCGCCTCCCCCTCCACCCACATCGGGTCGTTACTATTCCCCTCAAGCCTCTCCTGCAAGACCACAGGGATAATCTCCTCTGGCTGCTCTTCCTTCAAGGCAATCTCAAAAGCAGTGTCAGCTAAAGGCATTTGCAGCGCTCCACCGTCTCCGGGGGATACCCCAAAGAAAAGACCCTGTAGAGACACTCCCTTCATTTCCCTGTTGTCTTGCTGTTGCGCAGCGTTCTTAGCTGCTATCTCTCCTGTGTCATAAAGCGGCTCTATGCCCTCCGTTTCATTCCCGTTTACTAAGACAGACCCTAAACTCTCGTCTAAACCCTTGAGGGCCTCAGTCAATACCTCCGTCGTAGACCGTCTAAACGCCCAACCATCTTCTTCCTTCATCTTCTCCTGTGATGCCTCCCCTAGATCCATCCCCAAGCAAAAGGGGAATGCTTCAGTAGGAGCAGCAGGAGGAGGGGGAGCAGCAGCAGCAGCAGCAACACCCGCAGCAGCACCCGGAGGAGCAGCAGGATCATCAGCAGGAGCTGCAGGGACCGCAGTAGGATCAGGAGCAGCAGGAATCGCAGCAGGATCAGGAGCAGCAGGGACCGCGGCAGGATCAGGAGCAGCAACAGGAGCAGCAGGAGCAGCAGCAAGACCATCAGGTGCGCGCTGCCGTGAATAAAAGGAGTCCTGGGGTATCTGGGGGGTTCCGTCGAAGTCATCCGTTATGGAGGGGAAAGAGAAGGCTGCGGGGCCCTCTCTTTCAATATTTCTATTCTTTTCACTCACAAGACGCATAAGCCCCGAGACAGAAGAACGCATCATTGCTCCTGCTGCAGGAGACCAGGAAGGCGCCTCCGCTGAGGGATCTGTCGGAGGCTCCAAGGTGTATTGACACTCCAAACGCATGTTCGCCAGCCCCAAGAAAAGGGCATCCCACAACGGCTGAGAAGACAGAAGAAAAAGAAAGAATTCAATCAACAAAGAAATTAATTACTGCGGATTCCCTTCACAACTAAACAAAGCTCCCTCTTTCCATAATAAAGAAAAATGCAAGAAATATAACTGCATGAAAGTATATTTTAATATCTATTACAACAAATCAATCTTTCAGGCACGACATCAAAGGGGCCCCCAAAGAGGCCCCTTGCAGCCATCTCTGCGGTCTCTTCGCCTCTGCCTTATCATAGAGCCTCTATTGTTCTTTCTCTGCTGTTTTCGCTCTCTTCCGGTATATGCTATCTTCTTTCTATATTATCTCTTCTGCATGCATGCTCTCTCTTTTATACCTCTGCCTATCTCTCAACCTATACCTATATTATCTGGAGTAGTTCGTGCGCACTGGATGAAGCAACTAGGTGAAGTGACAGGAGAAAAAGTATGTTTTGCCTCTTTGTCTCTTATCTCTTTCCTTTCCATCTGTGCCCCTCTACCGTCTCCCTCTCCTCGTTCTCTTCCGCTGTCTCTACTGTGAATATTTATTGCTGCTGTCTTCCTCGTCTATTGCATAAAAATACTTCGCTCGCCTCAGTGGTATTCGAGACGGAGAGGGCGTAATAACCCGGCCGGGTGATGGTGACATCGAAGAGACTCGTATAAACCTGCAAGAAACAAAACAAAAAAAAAGAAACAAACGACAACAAAACAAAACGCATGCATGCCTTATCCAGCTGTCTCCCTCAATATCACTTCCTTTGAGGGCCCCCTCAAGCAGCCTTACGGCATTCCCCTTTTCTCTGGGCCTCTTCTGATGCCCCACAATTGCGGTTTTAAGGTGAATGTACACCCCAAGCACAATACGAACAACCGTCATAGAGGTACGAAGGGCAGCCAGTTCATTAGAGAAAAATCAAACGGCATCTTCCTACGCATGCGCCGCTGCCAGCAGGATAAGACAATTGCAGCAATTTAAACCAACGCAGAAGACAGAAAATTTAAAGCGAGGGAAAGAGAAATGGAGGAAGGCCGAGAGAGCGCGAAAGAGAAGAGGAGGGAGAGTGAGAGAGAGAGAGACAGAGAGTGAGAGAGAGAGAGAGAGAGAGCGCGACAGACAGACAAACCCCACAAGGGAGAGCACAGAAACTGCCGGCTGCAACAAAGCAACAACTGCAGCATAAGAAGAGTTACTGTGACGCAGCGAAAAAAGAAGGGAGGTAAGCCTCACGGGTCCCTTGCTGAGAGTCATTTCTGTGGTGTCTTTCTCCGAGGGAAAGAACACCCGCACAGGCTCAACGCCTGTGCTCTTGAAGTTGCAGCAATTCATCTTCAGAGGTGTTTGCTCTCCCAACTTGGCAGCAGCAGCAGCAGCAGCAGGACAGAGAAGCTGCCTTTGCGTGCTGGATGCCTGTTTGTGCCAGTACACAAGTGCTGTTCACACAGCAGAAGAAGAGCGAAGAAACTGAAAGCAGCTGTACATACAGCACGACTGAATACGCAATGGAGGTAACACCTGCTGCACGCCAAAGGCTGAGGGAGCGCAGGCGTGGTGTCTGTGCAGCTCCTATGACCAGAAAACGTAAAGTAGAAAGAGGCGAGACAGTAGAGAGAGAAGAAAATCAACAGAAAGATCAATACAAGTTGTTTCATGCAGCGAGTGACCTCAAGGCACAGGGAGAAGCAGCACAAGCCAGAGGTCTAAGCAGCCTCCTGTGTTGCTTTTGAAGATTGAAAGGTAGAAAGTAATCCGAGATGAATTCAAACAAATATAGAAAGATATAAAATAGCACAAAGGAAATACAAAAGCAAGAGAAATCAACACAGCAGAGAATTGCCTGTCTGGACCTACCGATGGGTCCACCCACTTCGATTGTGGCTGCCGACATCGATGCCTCTCCTCCTTAAGATAATAACATTTACATATTCTCGTAAGAATATGCAAAATAATAAAATAATATTATTTATTTATTAGAATTTATTTTTAGTTTTCCTGGTGGGGATAACAGCAAACAAAGAGCACTGCGAGGGCGACAGTGTTAAAGTGATAGCACACAGCCCATGAAAACTCATATAACTCTTCATTTCTTCTCATTCCTTTTGCATTTTAATTCTTATTCTTAAAACGACATTATACTTGCTACGTTTGCCTCTGTTCGATAGGCCTTGCGGTCCTCCTTGTCGACCCCGTGCTTTCTGTCCACTTACTTTGGATTTCACCCTATAAAACCCTTTCTCTCTCTCTTTGTTTATTGGTTTATTCTCCTTCTTATCAACTTAACTGATTTCACTACTGCCGAGACAGAAGAAACATAAACCCGCAGACGTTTTGCTGCCTAACCCCAAATCATTCACCTTCACCGCCGCCATTTAAAAGGGGAAAACAAAGAAAAACCCATAAACTCCACAAACATTTCTATTTTTTTCTTTTCAACAACACTCAACTCTTAATGGATGTTGTGCCCTTGAATGAACTTCACTGAAGCTGTACACAACTTGCACCTTTGAAGGATTGTTGTTGGCATTCAGCCTTTCACTCAACACACTTCATACGGAATAATGTATGCATACATTCATATATAAATGTATAAGTATATTTTGAATAATATATATGTATATACCTTTAGGATATATATATTATGAAGATTGTATATATAAATACGCACAACAAGCACCCTTGATTTTCTCTCGAATCCAACACGGATATCCTTGTATTTAACTCAGCATGTCTTACACCCAATGCATATGATTTTTCTTCCTCTCCTTTCACAAGAAGAGTCATAACATCTCTTTATATAAACACTTTTCTTTTATTATGGCACGCGCTCATACGAAGAATAAAGCTCGCCCTAAAGGATCATTCGTCTGCACATAGCGTACACTTCCTTTATAATGTGTCTACATTTGGCAAGTATATACTCAGCTAATACATATATATATATATATATATATACATATATATATATATGTAAATGTATAGCTTTTTTTGTTATACACGTTGAAGTCCTGGTTTCTTACTTGCCAGCAGCTCCGCGTGGTTTTCTAGTGAATCGAAGTGTATGCAATATATGTACGTATATATTTGTTCATATAATATATATAAATATATATGCACAAGTTTATATATATATATATATATATATTAATGCACATATATAAGCCTATATATATATATATATATTTCGGTCCCCTATACTCTTCCTATTGTACAAATTCATCACGAAGGCCTGGCTGTTTCGCTGAGGGAGTTTGAACGATTTAATAGAATATCACTTTATAATAAAGAAACACTAACAAGTAGTAATTCTCGAGTTCAAGCCTTTTCCCCTCTATAGTTTTAATTCAAATGACTTAGTTGTTAGAGTGAACTAGAACTGTAAACCCTAAAGGAACAACCCCTTCAAAGAAGCCTTCTATGTGTCTTGGTTTTTTTACTGGCGTCAGAATCTCAAACAAATCAATCAATGATCTCTACTACACTTGAAAGGAAAACAAACAGAGTAGAGAGAGCTCCTACTCAGTAGGTTGAAGCTGTTCTAAACTCCTTGTGCCGCGATACCGACTATGTACGCTCTGTGGATATGAACAATGTGGTATGTATGTACAGTGCGGGCTGTATGCACAATCTGGGGTGCATGTACAGTGTGGGATGTATGCACAGTGCCGGCCGTGGTGGATGTACAATGTGGGGTGTATGTCCAACGTGGGGTGTATGCACAGTGCGGGGTGTATGGTACACTTTGGGGTGTATGCACACTTGCGGTGTATGTACAATATGTACAGTATGCACACTGTGCGTTATATCATCTACGGTTGACTTAAAAGTAAAAAAGAAAGGCGGTTGCACAGTCGTTCATAACGAACTCCTCAAGAGAGGCCCAAAGCCTCCCTTCTCTCTCCCCCCACCCCAACCCCCCTACTAAAATCCGCAGCAACAGCAGCAGCAACAGCACCTGCTGCTGCTGCTGCTGCAGCTGCAGCGCCGCGTCTGCTGCTCCCGCAGCCACCCGCATTCCCTGCAGCAGCTGCAGTAACCGCTGGCTGCGCTGCGCTCCAGCGACGCATGCTGCACTAAATTTATACTTATTTATTTGCACCTGGGCTTCTTAACTCCACATAGAAGGGTTTGAATAGCTGCCGTATGTTTGACGTCCCTGACTAGAGTAGTTCTGATTCTGCTGCTGGTAAGAGGTCTGATAGAAGTTGCTAGCAAGCCCAGGAGGCTGAGAGTAGTGGGTGTACGCGTTGTAGTTGTAGTAACCTCCAGCTGCCGCGGCTACTGCAGCCTGCTGCTGCTGCTGCTGCTGCTGCTGCTGGTCCGCGCTGCTGCTGCTACCCCCACGGTGGTATGTGCTGCTCCTGCAGCAGCAGCAACACACGAAACAACACACCACGTACATACACCCCACTCCTCTCAACCAAAAAAGGCGGGGAACCCAGCAGCAGCAACAACAGACTCAGCAACAGCAGCAATTGACGCAGGAGCAGCAAACAGCAAAAAACGCAGCAGCAACAGATACAACTATTCACATTGCATGTGCTTGCCGCAGCCCGACAAACCGGTACCCCCACAAGCGATGCACATACACCCCAGCAGCAGCAGCAACCGCAAAAACAAAGGGTTTAGTGCTGCGCGTGTGCAGCGCCAACTTACAGCTGCTGCTGCTGCTTGAAGTTGCTGTTCTTTCCGTACTGGGTAGACATCACCGAGTTGCTATTCAGCTGTCCCTGCTGCGGCTGCTGCTGGTGCTGCTGCTCCGCTCTCCCCCCAATAGGGGCTCCCGAGCTGCTGCTGCTGGTTGGGGGCCCCCCACTGCTGCTGCTGCTGTAGTGGTACTGAGCGCCTCCCGCGCTGCCGCTTGCAGGCGGGGTTCCTACCTGAACAGCAGCAGCAACAGCAAAATGCAGCAACAGAAGCAAAATGCAGCAGCAGCGGCAACAGCACTGACCTCTACCCAGACGCAAGCCGCTCACCCTCACCAGCAGCAGCAGTAACACGAGCGGGAGCAGCGGGAGCAGCAGCAACACAATGGACAGCAGCAGCAACAATGGAAAGCAGCAGCAGCACGCAAGACAGCAGCAGGACCGGTAAAGCAGCAGCAACCTCCACTAAAAACACAGCACCCCGGCTGCAGCAGCAGCTGCAGCATGCAGGGTTGCTAGGCCCACCTTGAGCTGCGGGTGCTGGAAGCTGCTGCCTGAGAAGCCAGGAGGTGCAGCAGCATTTCCTGAAGCTGAAGCAGCAGGATAGGGGTTTGCTCCTGCAACGCCAGCCACATGGAGGCTGGGGTTATAGAAGGTAGAGACGCCTTGCCCTGCTGCTGCTGCTGCTGCTCCTCCTGCAGCTGCTGCAGCGTGCTGCTGGTGCTGCTGCGGCCCTCCCACTGTAGCCCCTGCTGCTCCTGCTGCACCTGTTGCTGCGGGGGTCAGCACAACGCCGGGTGTTTGCGGGGCTGCCCCTGCAGCAGCAGCAGCAGGGGCTGTACCTGCTGCTGCTGCACCTCCGTACATCTCTGTAGGGGCTCCTCCTGCTGCAGTTGCTGCTGCAGCATCATCAAACGAATCTTGATGAGTGTATGGCGGGTAGTTGTGCATATATCCCTGAGGGAGGGCCCCGGGGCCCCCCTTTGCTCCATAGGGGCCCCCCATTATACCGTAGTGCGGCAGCTGCAGCAGCAGACGCAAACGCAGCAGCAGCAAACACATGCAGCACGCGCCACACTTCCCCCTAACGCAGCAACAGCAACAGCAGCAGCAGCAGCAGCAGCACATGAACAACAAGGGCCTCTCCCCCCTTCAGCAGCAGCAAGAAAGAATCAGCAGCAGACAGCGGTGAAAGCAGCAAACAAATAAACTCACCAGGTTGCCGTGACCGTAGTAGACGCTGTTATACTGCGGATATGTTGTAAGCCCATGATAGTTGGGGTAGCTGTATGCTGCTGCTGCTGCTGCTGCTGCTGGCTGCCCCGTCAGGTTGGGGGCTAGCCCAGGAGGGGGTGTGAAGGCGTGCGAGTTGTTGTATGCAGCGGCTGCTGCCTGCTGCTGCTGCTGCTGCCCAGGGGTGGCCTTCCCACTGCTGTAGTGCTGCTGCTGCTGCTGCTGCTTCATTTCCTCGCGCTGCTGCCGCTGCTGATGAGCAGAGCCATCCAAAGCACCTCCCGCCGGAGGAGGGGGAGGCTGCTGCTTCCCTTGCTGCTGCTGCTGCTGCTGTTGCTGCTGCTGCATTAGAGGTCCCACGCTGCGATTAAAGCCGTTGGCGTCTCCCCAGCTCCCGCGGCCCGGCTGCTGCTGGGCGTAATGCTGCGGCTGCTGGTGATGCTGCTGCTGCTGCTGCTGCTGCTGCTGGCCATAGTGGTGCGGCTGCTGCTGCTGCTGCCCATAGTGGTGCTGCTGCTGCTGCCCTCGCCGCTGCTGCTGACGGTCGTGGTGTAGCCTTTGTTCCTGTTGCTGCTGCATGTGCTGCTGTTGCTGCTGCATGTGCTGCTGCTGCTGCTGCATGTGCTGCTGCTGCTGCATGTGTTGCTGCTGCTGCTGCATATGCTGCTGCTGCTGCTCAACAACGGAGCGGGAGACCGCCTTTTGACCTGGATCCGTCTGGGGCTGCTGCAGCTGCTGCAACTGCTGCTGCTGCTTCTGAGCAGCTTTTCGCTGTGCTGCTTCTATCTCGAAGATGCGCTCCATCTCCTGCTGCTGCTGCTGCTCTTGCTGCTGCGGCAGGTAGATAGCGCCAGTTGACGCTCCATACTCTCCCCCCGGCTGCTGCTGCTGCTGCTGCGGCTGTTGTTGCTGCTGTTGCTGCGGCTGCTGCTGCTGCGGCTCCGGCGCAGCTGCTTGCTGCTGCTGCTGCTGCTGCTGCTGAGTCGCATGGAAAGGCTCGAATGAAGAAGAGACAGAGCCAAAGACCAACCCCTTAGAGCCGAAGGAAGAGGGCCCTCTAAACCTAGCAGGCATAACGACAGGCTCTGCGGGCGTCACTGTCACAGAAGGCACTGCTGCTGCTGTTGCTGCTGCTGCTGTTGCTGCTGCTGCAGGCGTATCCGGCTTGGGAGAATGCGGCGGGATCGCCGCTGCTGTTTCTGCTGCTGAAGCGGCTGCGGGTGCTGCTGCCGCGGGTGCTGCTGGTGATGCTGCCGCGGATGCTGCTGCTGCTGCAGGAGATGGGCTCCTCGACCGGCCCTGAGCAGCAATAGGAGACACCTCCCGCTTGGAGGCGGGGGAAGGCGCTGCTGAACTCGCATCTGGCGGCATCAAGGCCTGACTTTGCTGCTGCTGCTGCTGCTGCTCGGGAGCAGCAGCAGCAGGTGAATGCGACCGCGGCGAAGGCGCACATGGAGTGCGTCTGCCTCGGTGTGCCGCATCTGCTGCTGTTGCCTTGGGGCTCGCTGCTGCTGCTGCTGCTGCTGGTGCTCCTGCTGCTGCTGCACCCTTTGAGGGTTCTGCTGCTGCTGGAGCTGCTGCCGGCTGCTGCGGCTGCGGCTGCGGCGCCGGCCGCACCAGGCGAGCAGCCCAAGTCCTCGGTTGTGCTGCTGTTGCTGCTGCTGCTTCTGCTGCTGCTGGCGGGGAGGCCGTGTCTCCCTTCGGGGGCGCAGAACCGCGTTGCTGCTGCTGCTGCTGCTCGTGCTTCACACCACTGGTTGAAGGACTAGTACCGTCTGCACACTGCTGCTGTTGCTGCTGCTGCTCTGTGTCGCACTGCTGCACTTCTGGGCTCTGATGAGCCTGCTGCGCCTCTGCATTCCCTTCACCTTGACCCTGAGACGGTCTTCTACTTTGCTGCTCTCTCCCTGTAAGCAAACAAACACAAAGACAAACAAAAGCAAATGCGTACTGCTAACCTGCCACCCTCAGCACCAGCTGCTGCTGCTGTTGCTGCTGCAGTGCTGCTGCATACCGTTGTGTCTTCTCTCGGAGTTTGTGCGCCTCCCCTGTCCTCTCTGCTGCTGTCTGCGTCCTTCGAACCCCCTTCCGTCTCTGCCCTGTCTGTACCCCCTAGGTTGCTGCCTTGCTGTCTGCTGCTGCTGCTGCTGCTGCTGTTGCTGCTGCTGCTGTTGCTTCTTGCCGACCATCTTCCAAGAGCCCTGTTCATGACCTGTGCTTTCTTCTATAACCCTGGCTACTTCGCTGTGAATAAGGTCTTCTCTGTGCTCTAGACGGCGTACGAGCTGCAGCACATCTTGCTTACTATAGTTGTAGCACTCTAACACGGGGTGTACAGACTCTACCATGCTTGCTGTCCTTGGGGAAGCAGAACGAACATCATCTGAGGGAAACGTCATTCTTATATCGCGTACAAGGGAGAGATGAGAAGCAACACGCGGGTCTGAAAGGGAAGCAGGAGGAGGGGTTTTCTGTGCGCTGCTGCCTGCTGCTGCTGTGGCAGGTGTAGCCTGTTGCTGTTGCTGCTGCTGCTGTTGCTGCGCAGAAGAAGAAGAAGAAGAAGAAGAAGAGGAAGCAGGGTTCTTTGCCTTCCACTGGGCTGTGCCCCGGGCCCCCCCTCGAGTTGCTGCAGCCCTTGCTGCAGTGTAAGAGCCCTCCTTTCTCCCTCTACCTACCCACTGCTCTGAATGTTCTATAGAGGGTCGGGTCTTTGCAGCTGGAGGCCCCTGGGGGGCCCCCGAAGGAGCAGCGAGAGATGTCGACGCAGCAGCAGCGCCTGCAGCAGAAGCCGCAGCAGCTGCGGGAGTAGTGGCAGGTCCACTCACCGAGGCAGCACCCCCCCTCGCCATTGTAGCTTAATTATCTAAGACAGCGTATAACCTTGTTTAATCTAAAGAAGGAGACGCTAAAAACAAACAGCTCTCACAGCAGAGATCGCACGCAGTTCTGATGCCTCTCTTGCATCACAGGTCGTGCGCCAGCAGCAGCAACAGCAACAGCTGCTGCTGCTGCATGAGGTGCCCCGCTGCTGCTGCTGCTCCTGCAGCCCTGCAGCACGCTTCAAGCCCCACAACGTACTCATTAGCTCTAAAAGGTTGTTATTAAATAGACGCACTATAAAACCCTAAATTTATGCATTTAAAGAACAAGAAAACTTCATACTCACCCCAAGTGTCTGTACAGCCGTCCGGCCAGTACTGCTGTATGCCCCCCACTGGTGGCTGCTTTGCGGCAGAAAGCAGCAACAAAGAAACAAAATTAGCAGGCGTCTCACAACAAAGATAAACACAAATTCAAATACAAAAGATATAGCAAGACGTACGCATGTTTCCCCAGTAGACAGCAGGCAGCTGAGCCGCACTAGACACCCATACCCAGCCAGCTGCAGCAAGCGATGTATATGTATGATGCATCTTAAGCTGCTTTTGTTATGCGTATATGTTCTTGCTAAGGAGCAGCTTAGCTACTGAGGCACAAGGGGAGGTTTAAGAATTGTTAACAACAGCGTAGTGCATGCAGCAAAGGGGGCTTGGGTACGTTCGCCGGAGGGGTTGCCTTGCTGGGAGAGCAACGTATACTCCAACTCATGTAAGGCATTTTCTCCTACATATCATCAGCTGGGGCTGATGATGCGTAGATGCTGGCCCTACTAACCACTGCTACCCTGTCTGCATTACAGCAATGAGGTAATCATGGAGGCGCTTTAATCTCCAGGTAAGTTGTACCACTTCCCTGCAGGTTTATTTATGAGATACACTCATAAGCCTATGCCAAGTATCTCTACCAACTCCTGACCATTAATACTAACTTGAATATACCCAAAGCTGGCTTGAATGGAATCTAAACGTCCCGCTGTCAGCCCTTCTAGCAACGTCTTTGCGCCTTGCTCTCATTGGCAGCAGGCGCGCTCCCGTTATCCCTCTTTGATTTCGCCGGTGGTGCTGGTGAACACCTTGCTTCTTCAGTTCCCTAGGTCCTCTGCTGTGTCGGCAATCTCGAACTGTGCGGCATCCTTCGCTGCAAAAGCAGCAGATGCGCCGCTGGATGCAGTTCCCCGCATTCCCAGGCTTCTGTCTCCTCCCCCTTTTTACTTTTTTCTAGGTATGTCTGGCATTCTCAATATTAATCAACCCAAGCCTCATATCTGGGTCATTTCAAAATCCTTTTCTTTCTTCTTCAGTTAGAACGGTATTAGCGGCCTTTTCCCTCACTTTGACTCGCATGTACTATACCATCTGTGGGGCTTCCACTTTGTCTCCCGTTAGTTCTCTCTCTGAGGCTCAGCCAGTTATGGCTGGCTTCCGTCTTTGTAGGGGGCATCTCTTTTTGTGAATTATTGCTATGCAAGCACCGAGACAGCCTTTGGACGTCGGTTCACCAAAGGCTGGTACTTCTCGATGCAACGCCCTATCGATAGCTTTTTTTGACACATGTTTCCTTAGCCCTCTCGTGGCTTCTTCCCGTGCCGAAGGAAGGATAAACTTGTATTACAGCTCTAGTGGGATAGCTGCGTACTCTGAATTTGCAGAGCACGAGCTGCATCCTTGCTTACATTGTCATGCCTCCGATTGTAACACTGACTATACCACTTGCAACTCTCGCTCTTTGGTGCCCTTTGAAGACGAAGGTGCACTCCCAGAGATGCAACGAATTCCTGTCTTACCCCCTCATCGAAGAACCAGTCATGTTTGGAGGCTTAGGAAAGACACAGTCAACTTTCACGAAGTGCGGTTGCTGTACAAGCACTTACAGATGGGTTGCTCGCGGGTATTCCTCTCGTTCAAATGAAACGAGGCGCCCAGCCGTTTGTTCCTTACCATTGCGATCCAACTAATCCTCATTATTCGAGAGGAGGAAAGGCCTGAACTCTTGGTAGAGACTTCAGGGAAAATACCGTATATTCTTTTGCTTTTGTACAAAGCGCCTTCATGACTAATCAGTGGATTGCTGCAGGCAGCCTAGCTATGGAGGGTGAGGCTAGCAGCTCGCTCGCTGTCTGCCCATTTGAACTATGGGGTCATCGAAGTGTAGCGAGAATCCCCAAGCTTAGCAGCGAACATTTGCAAACAGCAATAGAGTCAAATAACTTCAAATGCTCGTTCCCAACCAGGAGATGCAGCCTCCCTTCCAGTTCCCACTCTCTTAGGGAGAGCGACACAAGGGATTGGGGCTGATAATGCGGAGAGAAGGCGGCCCCTCATGAGTTGCAGCAGATCTTGCTGCAGCTCACACTGCAAAGCAACCCCATAGGAGAGCGTTCCCTAGCCCCGTTTGCTGCATGCACAATCACTGTTATAATAATCATGATGAACCCCCTCCGTGTCCCTCAGCAGCCAAGCCGCCCTCTACTACAACCGAATCCAAGTAGAAATACCAAACTCAGTGCACGAGGCAACTGTGGGACTGTTGGAGAGCATGGTGGCTGCAGTAAAATTAGCCCTCAGATCCGAGGAGTGTTGAAAGCATCAACAGCAGTATATGCACACGGAGATCGACTCCCTACGTACGCAGCAACTGTTGCACAGTCAATTGCTGAGGCATTACAGCTAGTCTCTATAGAGGGGCCCCAGCTGTAACGAGAGTCAGCAATCGCTGCCGAGGACAGTGGTGTGTTGAGCTCAAGCGAAAAGTAAAAATATGTAAGAGTCCCTGTAGGGCAGCTAATAGCCTCTCTTCCCGCCCCCAGCCGTTCTGGGTATAGGGGCTCCAGGGCCTTCTGTGGTGGGGAGGAAGGAGACAGACTGAGATGAGTTGCAGCGCATCTCCGTTTGATTGATGCTCTAAGGCGTTTCCGCATGCAGGCACAGCCCTAAACCCCCTTACTGAAATAACAAGCACTGTAGACAGTTGCTGTACTTCTGCATGCATGTAAGAGCCACTCTATCAACGCCAAGTAAGGGCTTATCTAGCGAGATACACAGACAAGGTTACACCCAACTGCATATATTGTATTGCTACATAGTGTGTAGAACAACTGCATGGGAGCAGAAGGTTGAAGGCTCTTCTTTATTTCTCCGTTCTTGCCTTTACACGTAAGTGTAGTTAAGGCTTAAAATTGCTTTTAGAGAGATATAATGCTTTACTTCTCCCTGCAGCATCTGCACTGCAAGCTGCAGAAAGTAGAGAGAGGCTGCAGCTGTGGATGCAGTAGAGCGAGAGCTGCGGCCCCACGACAGCCCCGAGGTTGTATGTATTACTCCATCAATATAAATATAAATACAAATATAATAAAGAAATTGTTTATTTAGTCTTCTAATTCTTCTTTTCTCCCTCTGCTTTAGTCTCAAGTAGCTGTAGCTGCAGCAGTCCCGACAGGCGGGAGGCCCCCTACCGCTGCCTCCACAGGAGAGCCCTTCTCCTTCTTGTGTCGTTCTTTAACTCTTAACCCTAAACCCTAAACCCTAAACCCTAGAGCCTAAACCGTACCCTTCTTTCCGTTTGTCCCTCTTTTCTTCTTCTTCTTAGAGAGCAGCAACACTCGCCGTTGTTGCTCGTGTCTTCAGGGGGTTCAGGTGGGGCCCCCCCGCAGCAGCAGCAAAAGTCTCTATCGCATCAGTAGCAGCAGCAGCAGCAAAAGTCTGTATCGCTGCAGCAGTAGTAGGAGCATCAAAAGCCTCTATCGCCGCAACAGCAGCAGCAGCAAAAGTCTCTACCGCTGCATCCGCAGCAAAAGTCTCTATCGCTGCATCTGCAGCAGCAGCAGCAGCAGCATTTGGGGGCCCCTCTGCAGCCTCCTGGGGAGGAGAACTGCTGAGGGCCCCCCACCTCGCATGTTGCTGTCAAAGGGGGGCAGCGGCTGGCTGGAAGCATAAGCCATGCAGCAGCCGCAGCAGAACCAACAGCAGCAGCAGCTGCAGCACGGCGCAGATGCAGCGGCAGCGCTGTGGCAGCAGCAGCAACTACAGCAGCAAGTGCAGCAGCAGCTGCAGCAGCAGCTGCAGCAAGAATATGGATTTCCCCCTGCCTGCCTGCCTCCACAGGCTCTGCTGCCGAATGACCACACATTTCCACAGCTGCAGCAGCTGCAGCAGCAGCAACACGTGCAGCAGCAGTTACAGCGGCAGCTACTGCAGCAACATCACATGCAGCAGCAGCTACATCAGCACCAGCTGCAGCAGCAGCACCTGCAACAACATCAGCAACAGTCGAGTCTCCCGGCTCCTGTAGAGCCGCATGAAGCCCCGCACCAGCAGCAGCTTACACACGTGGTGGAGCAGCAGCAGCAGCAGCAACAGCAGCAGCAGCAGCAGCCGCAACGGAAGAAGTATTGGCATGAAATTAAGGTCGAGGTGTGCGAGCGAGTAGCGCCTCCACTGCGGGAGCGGCAGGTGTCTCCTGATGCAGAAACAAACGATGAAGAAGTATTACTATCAGGTTCTGCTGCAGCAGCAGCAGCAGCAGAAGCACTGCATCCGAAAAAGACAGAGATGCGTTTGTTTCTGCGGCGGCTGGGGGGCCGCTATATGACAGAGACAGGGAAGGAGGAGACAGCTTTGATGGCTAAGCTGCAGCAGCTGCAGCAGGAGTTGAATCGTGTGCATTTGCTGATGGGTAAGGGCCCCCCGCTGCAGCAGCAGAAAGACCCTCCCAAGTGTCTATGTGGAACAGCTTGCTTAGAGGCTGCTGTTGCTGCTGCTGCAGCAGGAGCTGATGTTGCTGCTGTATTGCAGCAGCAGCAGCAGCTCCCGCTGCACGGAGACACTATAATGTCGGAGATGGCAACCTTTCAAGATCTTGTTAATGATGAACACAAGGAGAAGAAGAAAGGGTTTAGAAACTTTGCAGGTAAACCACGCTGCTGCTGCTGCTGTTACTGCTGCTGCTGCTGCTGTTCATGTTGCTGCTGTTTCCGTAGAAATCGGGCCAAGCTGCACTGTTGCAGCAAAGGGAGTTTTCGTGCTGCTGCTGCGTCTGTTCCTGCTGCTGTTGCTGCAGCTTGTGGTAGTGCTGCTGTATCATTGGCTACTGCTGCTGCGTTTGTAGCTGCTGCTGTTGTAGTTGTTGCGTGTCTTCCTCGCGCTGTTTGCTTTGTTTTTTTCTCGCAAATCAATGTTATTGTTATTTAAATGAATTAACTGAGTTAGTATCATTAATTGAACACCTTTTTTGTTTTGTTTGTTTAGGTTTATGCAAGAGGCAGGTAGAGGGGCAAGCAAAGAGGCGAGAGCAGCGGCAGGAAGAGCAGGAGCGTCTGAGGAAGCAGCAAGGAAAAGCATTAAGTGCTGCTGTTGCTGCTTTTTGGCTTAAAGTTGAACATATTGTATGGGAGGATCAGAAGAGGGCGCTGCAGTCGCAGCTGCAGCAGCAAAAAGAAAAACACTTCGATAGATTTGTTAAAAAGGCGCTCAGACTCTCCAAAAGTATTGCCGGAGGAATACGAAGGGTATACACACACTGCAGCAGCAGCAGCAGCAGTAGCATTAGCAGCAGCAGCAGCAGCAGCATTAGCAGCAGCAGCAGCAGCAGCAGCAGCAGCAGCCAGTGCTGCTTCTGCTGTTCAGCTGTTCTAGCTTGCGAGTGCCTTAGCACCTAGTTAAAGCATTAATCCCGTCTCAGTCCGGTAGTGGTGTTGCTGCTACTGCTGCTACTGCTACTGTTTCTGCTCCTGTTACTACTGCTGCTGCTTCATCTGCATGCATGCGTTGCTGAAGCAGGGGAATTGCTGCGGCGAGATTGAGGCGTTTGCATGGAGGTGTATATGCTGATGCTGTACGTGTTGCTTCTGGGGTGTATGCGGTGCTACCTGCGGTGTATGCTGCGTTCAGGCGCAAGACGAAGGAGCCAGCATAGGTCAGGGGGACGCTGAAACTGCTACTGCAGCAAACACAAAACAGCAGCAACAGCAGCAGCAGCAACAGCAGCAGCAACAGCAGCTGCAAAAGCAACGGCGTTCGAAAGAGAAAAATGGCGGCGAGAAAACGAAGTTGAGCGGAGCCTCTTCTTCCTCCTCAGCAGCAGCAACAACAGCAGCAGGCGATGAAGATGACGAGTATGATGGTTCAGGGAAACAAGCACAGCAGCAGGAAGCAGAAGACATGGAGCTAGATGCAGCAATGGAAGATGAAGAAGATGAAGGAGAAGAAGAAGGAAAAAGAAATTCACATCACGCAGCAAAAGACGAAGCAGGAGACCTCGCAAAAGAAGCAGAAGAACCTCTAGAAGAACTGCTAAAGTATAATGCAACACTTTCATTTTATTATGCTTACAGTTATATAATATATGCACATATATTTATTCATATATTTATATTTGTACAATATATATATCTATATATTATTTATTCATCCATTTATTCTGTCGTTCACTCTTTATATTTTTGTTTCATCCTTTGATGCTTTTGTTGTACATCACTTTTTCTTCTTTGTTTATTTATTGTTTTAATTTATGCCTTTCTTCTTTTATATTTATAATATTACTTCGCTATGTTATTTTAACTATTGTTTTGGTTGTTTTCTTTTGATGCTTTTTGTCCTGCATCACTATATATTTTATAGGTCTTTACTTTGTTTTAATTGATAGCTTCTTCTTATCTTCAGGTTTCGTAATTGCTTGCTTTTGTTTTAATATATATCTTGTTTTGGTGTTTTTAATGTTATCTTTCTATCGCCTTCTTGTTTGCATATTTTGTACGCATTGTTTTGTCTCCACATGTTTGAGGGTCCTTTTGTTTGCTTTTTTCTCTTTATCATTCAATTTCCTTCGTTTCTTTGTTGTTTTTTGAGCTATTTGCTGCTCAAGTTAATACAGTGCTGTTCTCCTTGTTGCTTCTTTCTCATCCTTTTACCTTCGTGCTGCTGCTGCTGCTGCTGGCAGGAGGTACGGGTATGCTGGCGTTGCTGACTTTCGGGAGAAGCGCAAAGAAGAGTTGAGCAGCGAAGAAGAAAAAGAAGATGACGGAGAAGGAGAAGAAGAAGAAGAAGAAGAAAAAGAAAAAGAAAAGGCAAAACGAGAAGAACGAGAAGAGGAAGAAGAAGAAGACGAAGAAGAGCATGATGATGATGAAAAGGCCCCCTCATCAGACGAGAAAGAAGCTGCATCAGCAACAGCAGCAGCAGCAACTCATTCAACGCCCACCCCACACAGCAGAACGCGCCCTCGTCGAGCAGCGAGTCGCCGAGTGCTGCAGCAGTTTGCGGCGCTTCAGCAGCAGGAGCAGCAGCAGGAGCAGCAGGAGCAACAGCAGCAGCAGCAGCAAGGAGGAGATCAAGACGAAGAGGAGGAAGCCGCTGAAGGAGGCGAGAATCTCGCTGCTCTAATAGCAGAAAGAGACAAAGAAGATTTAAAGTTTGATGAAGAAATGCATTCAAGCGATGATGAGTCAGAAGCAGGAGCAGAAGACCTGATGCACGATGCAGATATTCCTCTTAGTGAAATCCTCAAGTAAGCAACGCACCAAATATAAACATACCCTAAACCCTAAACCCTAAACCCTATACACTAATCCCTACGGCCGAGCGTGTGGCGCTTAGCACCGTTCTACTGCGGGTCTAGCTAGAGTCTAGGGCTTAAGGTTTCAATATTAGGTTGTAGGGTTTAGGGTTTAACTGTTAGGGTTTCGGGTTTAGGGATTAGGGTTTAGCCTTAACGGAGGGTTGTAGGATCTCCTGCGAACAGCAGAAGCAGCATCAAGAAGCTTTGAGTTGCTGGAGCTCCAGCACCTCCTTTCATTCCCTCTTACATCCCATATTCCTTTTTCTGTCAATTGCACTAGCAGCAGCAGCAACAGCTGCAGCAGAAGCTGCAGCAACACCTGCAGCACCAGGAGACTAAAAATGCATTTTGTCTCTTCTTTGCATTCGCAGGAGCTACGGTTTCTCAGAAGTCAATGAATACTTGAACAGACGGGAGAAGGACCTGGCGGAGGAGAGAGAAAAAGAAGAAGAGGAAGAAGAGGCAGGAGAGAGTGAGGGAGAGCCTGCTGGCGCTGATTCACAAAGCAACATTGAATCAGACGCACCTGTGCCGCAGCAGCAACAGCAGCAGAAGCAGAAGCAGCAGCAGCAGAAGCAGCAGAAGCAGAAAAAGCAGCAGCTTAAACGTGAAAAATCAACAGAAGAAGACGCACAGGGGCTCAGATCCCCTAAGCGGCGCCGGCACGGAGACTCTATGAAGGTTGAGTGTGGTGGGGGGCTCTCGGAGCAGAAGCAGCAGCAGCAGCAAAAAGTGAAGGTGGAGCAGGACAGAGGAGGGCATGTTGCTTCATCTTCTTCTGTTTCTGAATCGGCAGCTTCAGGAGCACCTGCACATATCAAGGGAAAGGCAAAGAAGAGCCGCCACTGCAACAACAACTCTGTGAAGCACGAGCAGCAGGATGCGCAGGAACAGCAGCAAGAGCAGCAGGATGAGCAGCAGGATCAGGTGCAGCAGCAGCAGCAGCCTAACTTCAAGCCACTTCCTTTATCTCGGCTGATCCGCGCTCAATTGAGAGAGTACCAGACGGAGGGTGTTGACTGGCTCTTTCGTTTACATAAAGCAGGCGCGAACTGTATTCTTGCAGATGAAATGGGTCTAGGGAAGACGATTCAGACAATAGCTCTTTTAGCAAAGATGGCGTTGCAATTAGGTGTATGGGGCCCTCATCTTGTCGTGGTGCCTACGAGCGTCTTAGAGAACTGGGAAACAGAGTTTAAGAAATTTCTTCCGGGTTTCCGCGTGTTGTTGTACTATGGATCTGCAGCAGAGAGGCAGAAGAAGCGTCAGGGTTGGCTGAAGAAACATGCATTTAATGTGTGTATAGTCAGCTATGCAACAGCAGTAAAAGATGCTGCAATATTAAAAAGAAGGGAATGGTATTCGTTAGTGCTGGATGAAGCACAAAACATAAAAAACTTCAGCTCAAAACGGTGGCAAACATTACTTACATTCAACTCTCAGCATCGGCTGCTTCTTACGGGTACTCCTTTACAGAATCATCTATTAGAGCTTTGGTCTTTGATGCATTTTCTCATGCCTTCTCTCTTCTCTTCACATGCAGATTTTCGTGATTGGTTTGATAGCCCACTGACAGCAGCAATTGAACAGTCTCGAGTGCAGCGCCACCAACAACTTGTAGCAAAACTTCATCAGGTGCTGCGCCCTTATATCTTAAGGCGATTAAAGAAAGATGTGGAGAAACAAATGCCTAGTAAGCATGAACATGTAATTCGCTGCCAGCTAACAAGAAGACAGAGATGTTTATATGATGAATTTCTTAATTCAAGATCTGTACAAGGCTCACTGCAGCAGCATCAATATAGAGGGATGATGAATGCTTTAATGCAATTACGAAAAGTCTGCAATCACCCAGATCTATTCGAAGCAAGATCTACTAAAACACCCGTTGGTCTTCAAGAACTAGGAGTGCTGGAGCAAACAATTCCTGCTGCTCTTTGTCTATGGCTTCAAGAGCCCTGGTGCTTAACAATGGATGCCGCTATGCAGTAAGCAAACAAATGCATTAAATATTCATTCATATATCACGCATGCATACAATAAATAGCATTCAGGAGAAACATCACGGGATAGTGTATACTGTATATTATGTACATCATACGTTTGGGTTTATTGTTTTATTTTTATTATTTGTATATTCTTTGTGTAGCATATGTATTTTTCTGCGTGTATATGTATGTAATATATAATGTATATCATTTATAGTACATAGGTACTATAAAATAATATGTATTACATATAATGTGCACTCCTTATTGCTGCTTCTCCTGCTTGCAGAATTATATAGAACACGTATATATACATATATATATATATATATATTAGATGCGTATGTATATATGCATATAAATATGCTTATACTTTTAAACCTATGTATATTATTTGCAGTATGAGTAATCATGACGCATGATAGAAACAGTGTATATAGTATGTGTATATTATAGCAGTGTTACATCTTTTGTTTGCAGGGGTGTATACAATGTACATATTATGTATATATATCTAGCATACAATATACCGTATACAATATAATTATCGTACTTTGAATAAAGAATATACATATATATATAAATGTATATTTATGTATTATATATTTATATTGCTGCATCTTTTGTTTGCAGGCGTGTAACTCTTCCGGTGACGTCTCTGCTGCTGCGGGAGACGCACAGCAGCAAATGGGCAGAGTTGGCAGCAGCAGAGTTATCATCCCCTCTTCAGGGTTTGTTTGGGGACCTTCCTCCTTTTGCTGCTTCAGAAGCTGCTGCTGCTGCTGCTGCTGCTACTTTTGCTGCTACTGAAGGCAGCGAGAATGATAGCGCGCATGCAGATCATGTGGGGTTGCTGCTCGCTGCATTTGCTTTGCCGGTGTTGAGGGATACCCGATCCCTCTCCGTTGCAGATATTCCGTTTCCTACATACTGTCTTCTTCCGTCAGAACAGACGACAGACACAGCAGCAGCAGCATCAGCAGCAATGGGGGAAGACCCCCAGCAGCAGCAGCAGCAGCAGATGAGGGGCTTGCTGCCTGGGCAGTGGTGTGCGACTGCTGATTCTTGCTCTCCTGAACGCAGCACTAACGCCGGCTCTGCGTTTCGCTGTGACCCTTTATTGAGGCCCCAGAAGGAGAATCAGCAGCAGCAGCAGCAGCAGCAGCAGCAGCCGCTTATGTGGGGCCCTAAGGGTTTGATAGACGGCAGTTGGTTTCTAGGCGGTGCATTTGGTCCTGCAAGCATCCCTGATATAAGCGGGTTGATGAATTTTAAACAGAAAGAAGAAGAGGAGAAGCAGCAGCCAGCAGAAGATGTGCTGCCTTTGCCTTTGAAGTTCCTGCAGCTTCAGGTGTCTCTTGAGCTCAACAGCGACGACGAGTTGCCGCAGCACGATTCTGCAGCAGGAGGTGCAGGAGGAGGATCAGCAGCAGCGCAGCAAGGAGGGCTCGTTCAAAGCACAACTGCAGCAGAAGCTGCCTTTGAGAGCAGCAGCAGCAGCAGCGGCCCAGGTGCTGCTGCAGTTCCTTCCTCTCGCGCAGTGAGAAGCAAATGGCATTATTTGCTTCAGCGAAACAATGATAAACGAACAAATCTGCAAATTATCAACAAAAGAAAACCGCAAAATGATATTGCAAGTGCTGCTGCACGTACAGCCAAACAAAGGCCCTGGTGTCAGCAGCAAATACAAAGTCAGTTATTGTTAGTGCTTGTTCTTATTTTTATTTTAAAGTATTAATATTAATATTAATAATCCGGTTATTTTTAATTTTAATATAAATAATATTAATTCTACTATTAATAAGTCAGTTATTGTTGATATAAATATTAATATCATTGTTAATATTCATATTAATATTAATACTTGTTTTTATTTTAAAATGCTTATTTTAATACGCCCATATTCAATCCACACAGATGCATGCACAGAATAAAGCAAAATATATGTGTATATACGTGCTGCCTTGTGTTTGTGTTTGTTTGTTTGTTTGCTTGCTTGTTTATTTGTGTCGTTTGTTTATCTGTTTGTTTGTTCATTAGTTTATTTGTTTGTAGTTTATTATTTATTTGTTTATTTATTTGTTCTTTTATCTTCAGATGCTGCTGCAACTCGTGAGGCGGGAAGAACCGCTCGTTTTCGTTTTTTGTGTTATCTTCATTTTTTAAATCAAATGTCTCCTCCTCTTTTATTAGGGGCAGACGGCCGTCGTTTTATTCGTTCACTTGCTCGTCAGGGGGCTTCCTACCCTCCTTTTTATGTATACAATGAAGTAAGGCATTTCTTTTGTTTAGGCTGGGGTTGCAGCAGCAGCAGCACCAAATGTAGCAGCAACTCGTTTATGCACAATATATATATTGCAGGATTTACAGAGATGCATGCATGCACTTGTTGCAGCAGCAGCAGCAACAACAGCAGCAGCAGCAGCAACAGCAGCAGCAGCAATGGTAGCAGCAGCAGCAACGACAGCAGCAACAGCAGCATGCATGCATATGTACACATGGAGAGAGATATAAAAGAAGATGTGTATATAAACCTGAATGACTGCACATGAATGCATGCATGATAAGCTGCACTTCGTTTATTTTAGGGTTTATGTGGGGGTTTGCAGTTCGGTTTGTATTTTATTTTAATTCTCTCTTCTTTATCGCCGCAACGAATGCATGCGTTTATCTTAGGGGCTTTCTTATTTCTTTTCTTCTTTTTCTTTTTCCTCTTGTGTTAGTTTTATTTTTTTGCTCTTTTTGTTTTTAAGATTCGATGTATAGAAGGCGAATTGAGGGGGAGCAGCTCCACCTCATGCGTGCATGCATGCATGCATGCATGCATGCATATGTTTATTGGGTTTTCTTTTTGTTATTGCGCTATTGCGTTTATTTGTTTAGATACGATCTACAGAAGATTACTTCCGACGAACATCTTACAGCACGTTTCTCTTCCCCACGCCTTCTCAGCTCTGTCAGCGCTTCAAGCCTTTGCTTGATCTTCTTACTTGCGTCTGCAGCCCCCGCGTGCATGCAGAGCCTCCCCGAGTCTAGTAAGCCTTCTTGCTGCAGCAGTAGCACCGGCAGCTGCATTGTGCTGCTGCTTCTGCTGCTCCTGCTGCAGTTGCGGCAACCGCAGCAACAGCAGCAAATTCTTCACTTGTGCGTGCGTGGGGTGTTGTTTATGTGTTTGTTTTGTTATTGTTTATTGCGTTAATTTTTCTTGTTTTTGTTTTATGTTTGTTCGCAGCTTGAGGGGTTCAGGTGGTAATACAGCTCGTGCTGCATCTCTGCATGCATTAGAAGGTGCTGCTTTAACTTTATTAGAGGGTTATAGACTGCGGGAGCCGCTGCTGCGTAGAGAATATCTTCCTACATACGGCCTTAGATGGGGCGACGTGCAGCTAGGGCAGTCAACAGCAGCAGACTTTCGGGCTGCATACAGCGCTTTGCTGCAGAAGGGAGCAGCAGATGAAGCTAACGGTGGAGGTGTACAAATAGGAAAACATTTAATGCATGTTTCTGCTTGTTACGGTGTATGTGGATCTCGTGCTGCTCTTTCCGTTGAAAATGATTACTATAATGATCTTCTTAAAGGCCCTGCGCATGCAGAGAGCTTTCTTATCACCAACTACGCTGATGCAGATTGTACAGTAAATGAAACCCTCAGCCGCATGCAGTGTCTATTCCCTCCAAAGCAACTCATTCAAGACGACTGTGGGAAGCTTATTGCAATGGTACGACAAACCTGCTGCTGTTGCTGCTGTTGCTGCTGCTGTTGCTGCTGCTGTTGCTGCTGCCGTAGCACCTTGATGTATGTTTAAAGTGTATCTATATGCATGTACGCATACATATATGTATATATATATATATATATACATGCGTATATTGATGTATGCTTAAGGTGTCTATATAAACATCTATATATACAAGCATATAAATAAGTAAGTAAATAAATATATTCATATATATATATATATGTGAATTGTGTGTAGGCTGAGTTGCTGCACAAGTTGCGCGCTGGGGGTCACCGCTGTATAATTTTTACGCAATTTAGTCGCATGCTGGATGTCTTGGAGTCGTGGATTAATTATCAGGGTTTTGTTTACCTCCGGCTAGACGGATCAACAAAGGTATTACATTGAAATTACTGCACTAGAGGGCTTAGGGTTTAGGGTTTAGGGTTTTGGGGTTTGAGTCTAGGGGTGGGGGTCTAGGGTTAAGGGTTTCGGTTGTAGGGTTTAGGGTTTAGGGTCTAGGGTTTAGGGTTTAGAATTTAGGGTATGGGATTCAAGGAGGATTCGGGGCTCTGCATATTCTATGAATCCACTGAACCCCAAACCCTAAACCCTAAACCCTTGCTGCATATCCTGTGACGCCCAAACTCTCCCCCCAAACCCTAAACCCTAGCCTATCATATGAAGCCTTCCTCTAAACCCTAAACCATAAACCATATCCAATCAGATGCAGCACAAACTCTCCCCCTCCCCTAAACCCTAACCCCCAAAGCCCTAACCCCTAAACCCTAAACCCTGATATCTGGATGTGTTTCCAGGTGGAGAACCGGCACCGTCTTGTGAATCAATTTAACGCAAACCCCCGGATATTTTTGTTTATTTCTTCAACACGCGCTGGAGGCGTTGGTATTAACCTCACCGGCGCAGACACTGTTATTTTCTACGACACCGATTGGAACCCAGCCATGGATCGCCAAGCTATGGACAGGTAACCCGCCTCACTCTCATAGCTAGCTAGCTAGCTAGCTAGCTAGATGAATTGCTAGCTAGATGGATAGCTAGCTAGATGGGTAGCTACCTAGCTAGATGGATAGCACATATGCACATACACATATACATATCAACATGTATATCTGAATATATATGCATGCATATACCCTCATATATATATATATACGGGTATATATTTTTGTATATCTTTATATAATATATATATATATATATATGTATATATATGCATTTATATATGTATGTGTGTGTGTGTTCAGGTGTCACCGCATTGGGCAGACTCGGGACGTGCACATATATCGTTTGGTGTGCGAGCACACAATTGAAGAAAACATTTGGAGGAAACAACTGCAGAAAAGATTGCTTGATGAAATTGTTGTTGATCAGGGGTCTTTCACAACGACAAATGCAGCAAGGAGACTGGGGACAGTTGAAGTTCAACAACAAAACGGAGACAAAGACGTGCAGCAAACCGAGTGGTTCTCCAATGCTAATACCCTCAAAGAACTCCTCACCGTAAGTCTATATATATATATGCATTTATGCGAATATCTATATTTATATATATTGTATATAGGTCTATGTATATGTTTATATATGTTCAGGTTGGTATATATATTGGCTTATCTACGTATTGGTATATATATTAATATATATATATATATATATATATATATATATATAAATATATAT
>NW_013550118.1:0-1194 GCF_000499425.1 Eimeria acervulina | reverse complement strand
ATATATATATATATATATATATATATATATAAATGTATATATATTATATGCATAGGCTTATTAAACATGTATATTGTATGGTGTATGCAATGCATCTATGTGTATGGATACGTCTTTATATAAGCACTATTATATGTATATATATATATATATGTTGTTTATTGTGGATTATCAGGTAAAACAAGAACAAACAGAAGATTTATATGTAGACCGTGTTCTTCACGAGTCCTCTACCGATATGAATAATTCTGCTTCTCTTCCTTCTCTTAAAACAGAGAAACACTCAGTTTACGAATCTGTAATGGATGAAGTAGAAGACGTTGAAGACAGAGCGGCACTCAGACAAACCGCCAAAGAACAAAAAACCGTACTCCAAGAAATGACCGATGTCAGCAGAAACAAACACAAATAAATATTTCTACTACAGCTGTATATATATATATATATATATATTGATATAATATACTTGTATATATATATATATGTATATATAATACCTATATATGCTTTATATATATATATATATATCCATCTGTGTATGTTTATATTTGTCAGCCTCTGCATACATATATGTAAATAGACGGATATTTGTTTGTCTATATATGTATAATAAAGTATATATACATACACATACATATATACATGTTTATATTAGCACATCTGCATTTGTAGGGCGCTCGCAGATTTCCATGCAGACGTCGTCAACACCCGCATTCACCGCATACACAAATTTATAGTTTATATTTATATTTATATTTATATTTATATTTATATTTATCTACAGGATTTCCGTGATGAAAACCAAGAGGGAGTGGATGAGGTGACAGCTGCGCTGAACGAATTGCCGGCGTTGGCAGTTTACTGCGTAAATTTTTTGAACGACAATAAAAGCGAATCGCTAATCGCACAAATACAAAAATTCAAGGTATATATTTAATATTATATTACTCTCCCCCTTCTCCTCTTGATACCTCTCTCTCTCTCTGTATATATAAATATGTATATAAACATATATTATATATATGTGGTATATTATTTTCCCTTTATTAGTCTCCCCTTCCTCTTCCTCTTGATGCCTCCGTCTCTCTCTCTCTCTCTCTTTCTCTCTTTCCTGGTCTTCTTACCTTCTTGCTGCCTCTCTTTCTCTCTCTCTCTCTCTCTCTCTCTCTCTATATATATATATATATATATATA
>NW_013550119.1:2837-4004 GCF_000499425.1 Eimeria acervulina | reverse complement strand
AGTTTAGAGGTTAGGGTTTGGGGTTTAGGGTTTAGGGTTTAGGGGTTAGGGTTTAGGGCTTGCACTTCTGGTTGGGGTGTATGCGCACATTGGGGTGAATGTACACCTTAGTATGCATGCAAAGTTTGGGGTGTATGCGCAGCTATGATCATTTTTATGTACTTTACTGCGCATTTCACGAACTTGATGAAGATGATGACTTCCTTCTACACCGCAGCGATGTTTGCAAGTAAACCCTAAACCCTAAACCCTAAACCAGCATCTGGATCTTAGTATATGCTCTATGTTATACAGTGCAAGCACGCTCTAAACCCTAAACCCTCATATCCACTATACACCCCAAACGCTAAACCCTAAACCCTCGTCTTAGCCTTATTATATGCATTTGTGAGGGTTTAGGGTTTAGGGTTTAGAGAAGGCATGAGACCAAACCGCTCGTTGGCGGTTATCTCTCTTTGTCTCTCTTTGTCTCCTATCTAAGTCTGCTTATCTTTCTTTGTCTTTCTTCTGTCTGCTTCTTGTCGCTCCGCGTCTCCATTTGTCTCTTTATCTTTAATCTCTCTGTCTCTCTTTGTCTTACTTTGTCTATTCTTTTTTGTCTCTCTTTGTTCTTCGCTCTGTCTCCTTTTTATCTCCTTAGTCTGTCTCCTTATCCTTATTTAATCTCTCTTTGTCTCTTGTCTCTGCCATCTTATATCTCTTTGTTTTGTCTCTGTCTCTTTTATTTCTTTGTCTCCTTGTCTCTCTCTATTCTATATCAGTCTCTCCATTTTAATTTTAAGGCTGTCTCCCTTTTATCTGTCTCCTCTTTATATGTCTCCTTTAAGTCTGTCCCCTTTTAATCTGTCTCCTTGAGGTCTGTCTCCTTTTCATCTGTCTCCTTTTTATCTGTCTCCTTTTTATCTGCCTCCTTTCAAACTGTCTCCTTTCAAACTGTCTCCTTTTGATCTGTCTCCTTTTGATCTGTCTCCGTTTGATCTGTCTCCTTTTGATCTGTCTCCTTTTTATGTGTCTCTTGAAGGTACCAGGGCCACAGCATGAGTACGTTGGTAGAGGGGCGTTTATTCTCCCAGGCCGCGCATTCATTTTCTTGTGAAAAGCCCCAACACCTCAACTTCGATGATTGGATATGTAAGCCAATATTCAAAGCCCCAAACGCATGCATGC
>NW_013550119.1:1465-2737 GCF_000499425.1 Eimeria acervulina | reverse complement strand
AACACCTCAACTTCGATGATTGGATATGTAAGCCAATATTCAAAGCCCCAAACGCATGCATGCAGTTGCATGCATGCGTTTTGAATTTGCATGCATGCATGGGCGTGAGCACCAAGGGCCTCAACTGCACGTGCAGGGGAGATAAATATATGCTTGCGGTTTGGGGCTTTGCATGCATGCATCTGCATGCATTTACATGCACTGTCCTGCCTTTGCATGCCTTGCATGCATCTGCATGCATGTGCATGCATTTGCATGCATTTCTTTGCATGCATTTGCATGCGCGCAGGGTTTGTGTTGGCATATCACGAGGTGACTCTGCCTAAGGCTCTGCGCTTTTGGTTTGAAGTTTTTGATATAGATGGAGACGGCTTCCTCAGGTGCGGAGACACCTCAATAAACCTCCCGCACCACAAACTGCATGCATTCTGTATGCATGCGTGATTGCATGCATGAAGTATGCATGCATGCAATCCTGCATGCATATTGGCTTTGTTTGGGCGTATCTTCATCTCTTTTTGTGTCTCTTTTTGTCTCCTCTGTCTCTCGCAACTTGTGTTCACTGTTGCTGCACGCTGAGCGGGCAGCCTTATCGTATGCATGCATGTATGCATGCATGCATTCTGTATGCATGCATACATTGTTTGCATGCATGCGGAGATGTTGGGGCTTTGTTGGTGGTGCAGAGACCACGAGCTTGAAGCGGCATTCGAGTCGCAGGCAGAGAGGCTGCGCATGCGCGAAGGGAAGGCTCAGAGTTATAAAGAATTCGTCTGTCAGGTGTACGTACACCTCAACACCCCCCTAATCCACGCAAGCACACGCATTAATGCATGCATTAATGTATGCATGCATTAATGTATGTATGCATGCATGCATGCACACGAAGAATGGATGTCAGTGAGAGGAGAAGGCCGCGTTTGTTTGCAACGAGTTGTGCATACACCTGAAATAAAAGGTGAGCATACACCTGAAGAGTTGGGGTGTGGGGTGTGGGGTGTGGGGTCGTAGGAGCGACGCCTTGGGGCTGCCAACGCGAGCAGGGATTAGCTGCAGGGATTTGTTGGAGTCTCCTTTTGCTGCTGGCTTCCTCGTGAATTGTCTCCTTAAGGCACATGTCTTGAGGGCTTTTGATGAAGGAGAGCTTATACACAATCTCGTACTAGGAAGCCCTATAGAGCGCGCTGTCTTTGGGGGCTTCAGGTAAAACAACAAACCCTAAACCCTAAACCCTCATATGAAACTTACTACTATAGGCTCGAGAAGATATAC
>NW_013550119.1:0-1365 GCF_000499425.1 Eimeria acervulina | reverse complement strand
GCCGCTGCCTGCAGAGAAGTATCGTCCTCTCTCTATTGATATATATATATATATATATGCATGTATATATTTATATTCATATATATATGCATGTATATCCTTTATGTATTAGGCATGAGCATAATACATATAAATAAATATATACATCTATACATATATGTTATGTGTAAATACAGATAAAAATATAACCATATATAAGTATAAATATATATATATATATATATATAGATATATATAGATATATATAGATATATATATATATCTATATATATATATATAGATATATAGATATATGTATATATATATATACTGCTTGCTGTACCTTGTCTCTGTGCATATGTACGCCGCGTAAAAAGATAAAATATATAAATTAATTACAGCGCGCAAACAACCCAAAGGAAATGTAGATAACGTGTGCTTGTAGAGATAAATTTAAACATAAAAATGCATATATAAATAAACATAAATAAACAAATATATGAATATATATAAATATATATATGTGTTTGTATGGGTATGTATGTATATGTATATATGTTGATAGATATAAAGAATTAGATAAATATATAAATGCGTAGATAAATAGGCATGCAAAGAAGCAAATAAATAAATAAATAAATAAATAAATAAATAAATAAATAATATTGTATTAGTATATAAAACATCTGCAAGGAAACGAAATATGCAGATATTAAGCCCGGGTGTACGTACGAAATGGGGAGATTAAAAACGCAAAAATTTTAGTTATTCTTGGGGCTGCCTTTTAATCATCAGCACGCCAACAGTGCATGCATGCATCTTCTGCATGCAGGTTCTGCATGCATGTATGTGCACGCATGCATGTTCTCCTTGCATGCATGTGCATGCATGCATGCTCTCCTTGCGTGTATGCATGCATACATGCTCTCCTTGCATGTGTGCATGCATTCATGCTCTCCTTGCATGTATGCATGCATGCATTCATCTTCTTGCATGCATGCATGCATCTTTTTATTGCATGCACGCATCTTCTTTGTGATTGCATGCGTCTTCTGCATGTTCCTTCTGCATGCATGCATGTGTATCTACTCCATGCATGCATGCATGCATGCATGCAGAGAACAGAGAAAGTTGGGGCTTTCTCATGGCGGCCCCAGCGAAATGCCGCAGGTCGTCTTGGATTTAGGGTTTTTAACTGGGGTTAGGGTTTGCAGCTAATACTAATGAATGCATTAATGCATGCATGCATGCATGCACGCTGGTTAGAAGCAAGAAAAGTAAATCAGTTAATACTACTAACAGACGCAAGAGGACTGGGGCTGTGAGCCACGCCTGACGCTGCATGCAAATATCTCTCTCCCTATATATATATATATATACATATAT
>NW_013550120.1:3247-5936 GCF_000499425.1 Eimeria acervulina | reverse complement strand
TAGGCCAGAAAGCGGAGAGGGAAATGGGGTCTGTAGGGTTTAGGGTTTAGGGTTTAGGGTGCTGCTAAGGTGGCAGAAGGAGGGTTTAGGGTTTGGGGGTTTAATGCGGTTGGGGGAGGGTTTAGGGTTTAGGGTTAGAGGGTAATAGGACGCGGCTTTGAAGGGGGCGGATGGCAGAGGGTTTAGGGTTTAGGGTTTAGGGTTTAGGGTTTACAGACAATGAAGGGTTGTACATAGTCTTTTTTCTCTATTTCCACTGCAGTCTAATAAACCCTAAACCCTAACTCCTTAACCAAAACCCTAAACCCTAACTCCTTAACCAAAACCCTAAACCCTAGATCCTTAACCAAAACCCTAAACCCTAAATCCTTAACCAGAACCCTAAACCCTAGATCCTTAACCAAAACCCTAAACCCTAAATCCTTAACCAGAACCCTCTTAAACCCTAAACCCTAAACCCTAAACCCTAAACCCTAATTGTACGTGTATATACGTATGTATGTGCGTATGATTAGGAGAGCTATACGACTATTGCATCAGAGAGGGCTGGGCTGATGCCCGCTTAATCGCGAAGTGGCGGAAAGAGGGCTTTGAACGACTTTGTTGTTTGCGGTGTATTCAATCGTCAGCTACGCATTTTAATACAACTTCGTAAACATCCCAAGGATTACCCTAGATCCTTAACCAAAACCCTAAACCCTAAATCCTTAACCAGAACCCTAAACCCTACTCTCTCCTATTGCTGTCTTTTAACTTATCTATGAACATTCCTTTGCTTGGAAATCTCCCCCCACCTCCCCCCCTTAAACCCTAAACCCTAAACCCTAAACCCTAAACCCTAATTGTACGTGTATATACGTATGTATGTGCGTATGATTAGGAGAGCTATACGACTATTGCATCAGAGAGGGCTGGGCTGATGCCCGCTTAATCGCGAAGTGGCGGAAAGAGGGCTTTGAACGACTTTGTTGTTTGCGGTGTATTCAATCGTCAGCTACGCATTTTAATACAACTTGCATTTGTAGGGTTCCTAAGCGGGAATTACCGCCAGATAAAAGAGTAATTCAAACCCTAAACCCTAAACCCTAAACCCTTAAAAATATTATTCATACAGTTATCTGTTCAGTGCAGGATTAGATTAACAAAATTCTGCTGCGTTTGCTGCTGTTGCTGCTGCTGCTGCTGCTGTTGTTGCTGCTGCTGTTTGTAATTTGTTTGTTTTTTATTTTATTTTTATTTTATTTTTATTTTATTTTATTTTTATTTTATTTTCAGGTTATTCAGTGCATCCACTGCGGCTGTGGCGGCTGCGCGAGCGGTGACTGACCTCAGAGCTGCCTATACACTTTGCTTGGAAATCTCCCCCCACCTCCCCCCCTTAAACCCTAAACCCTAAACCCTAAACCCTAAACCCTAATTGTACGTGTATATACGTATGTATGTGCGTATGATTAGGAGAGCTATACGACTATTGCATCAGAGAGGGCTGGGCTGATGCCCGCTTAATCGCGAAGTGGCGGAAAGAGGGCTTTGAACGACTTTGTTGTTTGCGGTGTATTCAATCGTCAGCTACGCATTTTAATACAACTTGCATTTGTAGGGTTCCTAAGCGGGAATTACCGCCAGATAAAAGAGTAATTCAAACCCTAAACCCTAAACCCTAAACCCTTAAAAATATTATTCATACAGTTATCTGTTCAGTGCAGGATTAGATTAACAAAATTCTGCTGCGTTTGCTGCTGTTGCTGCTGCTGCTGCTGCTGTTGTTGCTGCTGCTGTTTGTAATTTGTTTGTTTTTTATTTTATTTTTATTTTATTTTTATTTTATTTTATTTTTATTTTATTTTCAGGTTATTCAGTGCATCCACTGCGGCTGTGGCGGCTGCGCGAGCGGTGACTGACCTCAGAGCTGCCTATACACCTCAGAGCTGCCTATACACCTCAGAGCTGCATATACACCTCAGAGCTGCATATACACCTCAGAGATGCCTATACACCTCAGAGCTGCCTGTACGCAGCTATCTGCAGACCTCAGAGCTGCATATACACCTCAGAGCAGTGTGTAGAGCTCCGCAGCTGTCTGCATACTTCGGAGCTGCCTGTACACCTCAGAGCTGCCTGTACACCCAAAGGTGCTGCTGTTGCTGGGATGCGGGCTTGAGAGGAAACCCTAAACCCTAAACCCTCGTCAGTGTACTGCTCTCCACACGTGAGACGCGGCCTCTCAACTCTTTTTAAAGGGTTTAGGGTTTAATCGTCTGGTTAGGGTTTGGGGTGTACGTACACCACATAGACCTCGCTTAACTCCTAAAACAGCAGCAGCAGCAGTAGCAGCACCAGACAGCAGTAGCAGCAGCAGTAGCAGCAGCAGTAGCAGCAGTGGAAGCCGCAGCAGCAGCAGCAGCAGCGGTAGCAGCAGCAGCAGCAGCAGAAAGGGCATTACAGATAAAGGTGAAAGAGAGAGATGCAGAATAACGCCGAGTCGTAGAAGTACGAATTGCTTGTTTTGGGTTTAGGGTTTAGGGTTTAGGGTTTAGGGTTAGGGGTGAGTTTGAGGGTTTTGGGGTTGGCTGGGGTTTAGGGTTTAGCCTTCCGGTGTAAACCCTCACCTCTAAACCCTAATGCAGCTCTGCAACGCTCAACATGCGCTGCATGCGTCAATCGAGCCGCTGCTCTCTAGGGTTTAGGG
>NW_013550120.1:0-3147 GCF_000499425.1 Eimeria acervulina | reverse complement strand
TAGGGTTCCATAGCAGCCAGCCCCTATGCATGCAGCTGTAGGCGGCTTTGTCTTTTTGTTTGTTCTGTATAAATTTATTAATAGAATGAATAAACATAAAATTAGGGTTTGCTGCTGTTTTAATCGAATGTATATATGAAAGGCAGCGCAATAGTCGAGCCCCCGTCCCTCCCGGGCCTTCTTTGTCTTGAGGGTTTAGGGTTTAGGGTTTAGGGTTTAGGGTTTGTGTATGTTGATTTGCGTATGTGTGGTATAATTATGCTTTAATAAATTATATAATTGTTTTTTTTAGGGTTTAGGGTTTTATGCATCTCTATAGAAAGCTACGGCGCCCATTCTTCACCATTAGGGTTTAGGGTTTAGGGTTTAGGGTTTAGGGTTTGGGATGTTGAGCCAATTATTCATTCTTTCACCCCGAGGTGACTGCTTAATAAGCAGAGACTTTCTTGGAGATGTACCGAGGGGTGCGTCTGAAGTATTTTTAAGACAAGTTCGTGTGTGGGGTCAGCAGCAGCAGCAAGATGCTGCAGCAGCAGAAGCAGCAGCAGCAGCAGCAGCAGCAGCAGCAGCAGGTACAACAGTATCTTCTGACGGAGACAGCACATCACTATGCGCTCTCTCTCCTTCCTCTTCATCTGCTGCAGCAGCAGCAGCAGCAGCAGCAGCAAGCACTGTAGCTCCGCCTATCTTTAGTGCAGGCGGTGTTTCGTTTGCGCATATCAACAGAAACAATCTTTTCTTTGTTGCTGCTACACAACAAAATGTCTCTCCTGCTCTTCTTATAGAAATTCTTTTAAAGCTCGTCAAAGCCATCAAGGTAAACCCTAAACCCTAAACCCTAAACCCTATAACCTACGTACACATATTTCCTATGCAGCAGCAGCTTCTTGTTACGACTCTTGCTGCTGCTGCTGCTGCAGCTCTTGCTGCTGCTATTGCTTCCTTTCTGCTGCTGCATCCGCTGCTTCAGCTGCTGCTGCTGCAGGTGCTGCCGCTGCTCTGTAGCATAATCTGCTGCAGCATCATCCCCAGCAACTCATATTACCCCTGCTCCTTGTGCTGCTGCTGCTGCTGCTTCTGCTGCTGCCTCCGCTGCTGCTGCTTCTCTCGTTGCTTCTCTTTCTGCTGCTTCTGTTGCTGCTGTTGCTGTTGCTTTTCTTTCTGCTGCTGTTGCTTTTTTTTCTGCTGCTGTTGCCTTTCTTTCTGCTTCCCTTTCTGCTGCTGCTGCCCTTTCTGCTGCTGCTGCTGCTGCTGCTGCTGCTGCTGCTGCTGCTGCTTGTGAGATACAATGCAGGACTTCTGTGGGGTGTTGAACGAAGAAGTGCTGCGCCGCAATTTTGTGTTAGTCTACGAGATCGTTGACGAGGTTTGCGAGAAGGGGTACTTGCAACGAACAGCAACAGAAGACCTCAAAACTTTTATCTTCTCTCAGCCTGCTGCTGATGTTTCTTTAACTGATAAAACCGTAATGCATGCACTTCATGCTGCTCCTGATGCTGATGATTCTGATGATGCTGCTGATGATGCTGTTGCTGCTGCTGGGAATGGTGCTGCTGCTGCTGATGCTGCTGCTGTTGCTGCTGCTGCTGCAGTGGCTGCGCCTCCTGCAGCTTCTGCTGCTGTTTCTTTTGTAGCTGCTGCTGCCGCTGCTTCTTTTGCTACTGCATATGTGCCTTCTGCTGCTGCTGCTGCTGTTGCTGCTGCTGCTGCTGCTGCTGCAGCACGTATCTCTTCCTTCTTTTGTAACGACAAGCCCCAAGACCATGCCTTCGACTGCAAGCCGACGCCCGGTAGCAGCAGCAGCAGGAGGAGGAGGATTCAGCAGCAGCAGCGGGGGTGGTGGAGCAGGAGCAGCAGGAGCAGCAGCAGCAGCTCGTCGTCGCAGCGAGATATTTGTTGATGTTATTGAAAAGCTCTCTGCTGTTCTGTCTGGAGACGGCCGGCTGCTGCATGCATCGCTTGAGGGTTTTATACAAATGAAGTCTTACTTAGACTCCCCGCCTCTCTTAAAGCTAGCCCTTACAGATCAACTCCCTGTAGCAGCAAACGGTAAGCTAAACCCTAAACCCTAAACCCTAAACAACATACGATGATAAAATAAACACAAGAAAACCCTCTTCTAATCAATTATGTATTTCCTGTCAATAATATAATAATAATAATATAATAATAATAATATTAACAATAATAATAATATTATTAATAATAATATTATTTATTTATTAATTTATTTATTTATAGGCGTTGGTCTGTGCGCTGAGCGCTGCACGTAAATAAACAAAACAAAGCCCTATTATAATTAATTAAGAACATAATAATAATAATAATATTATTATTATTATTATTATTATTATTTATATATTTATTTATTTATTTATTTATAGGCGTTGGTCTGTGCGCTGAGCGCTGCACGTTTCAAGAAGGCGTCGACTTCTCTGCCTTTGAATCTGAGCGGCTTTTGTTGTTTAAACCTCCGGCCGGAGAATTTGTGCTGATGAACTACCGGATTAAAAATATTAACGTCATGCCTTTTAGGGTCTTTCCTCTTGTTGAAGAGCTCGCGCATTCAAAGGTACTAGCATCGCACCGATCGAGGGTTTAGGGTTTGCTTTAAGCGTTTATTCAGAGGGTTTAGGGTTTGATCCAACGGTTTATTCAGAGGGTTTAGGGTTTGATGCAACGGTTTATTCAGAGGGTTTAGGGTTTGCTTTAAGCGTTTATTCAGAGGGTTTAGGGTTTGCTCTAAGAGTTTATTCTTAGGGTTTATTTGTAGGGTTTAGGGTTTACTCTAAGAGTTTATTTTAAGGGTTAATTTATAGGGTTTGTTTAAAGGGTTTATTAGTGTTAATTAGGGTTAATTAGGGTTTATTAGGGTTTATTTATTGGGTGTATCAGGGTTTATTGTTGTAAATAGTTGTTGATTATTGTTAATTAGGGTTTATAAGGGTTTATTAGGGTTTATTAGAGTTTACTAGGATTTATTAGGCTTTGTTAGGGTTTATTAGGGTTTATAAGGGTTTATTAGGATTTATTAGGCTTTGTTAGGGTTTCTTAGGGTTTCTTAGGGTTTATTATGGTTTATTAGGGTTTAGGGTTTAGGGTTTAGGGTTTGTGTGCAGGCGGAGGTGATTCTGCGGATTCGCGCGG
>NW_013550121.1:40437-51139 GCF_000499425.1 Eimeria acervulina | reverse complement strand
ATATATATATATATATATATATATATATATTTATGCAAATGCCTTTTATTTCCGCTTTCGGATTTAGGGTTTAGGGTTTAGGGTTTAGGGTTTGTATGCCCTGTTCGCACCCATAAACGAAGAAGAGGGCGTCTCGTTCATGGGGCCCATCTCCCACGGAGAGAATTGTGGGGCAGTGTTGAAATTCTTTCAGGTGTCTCTCCACCTCATCTTGAAAGGCGAGGCGCTGCGCAATTAAATATATTAAACCCCACATCTACCCTAAATCCCTAAATACTATTTAGGCTACTTGGCTAAGTAGGTGGATATACACCCCAATTGCATCCACCAACAAACCCACCCACAGTTGGTCCCGCTCCAGCAACAGCTCCCCTTAAGCCTCTGCATGCATTCATGCATGCATTCATGCATGCATTCATGCATGCATTCATGCATGCATTTGTGCATTTGAACGTGCATGCATGCAGCACATTCCTCGTGCACGGATTCACGCATATATGCAATAACGCCTAGTAGATGCATGCATGAATATGAATGCATGAATATGAATGCATGCATGCATGAATACGCATGCATGCATGCATGCATGCAGCCCACATTGATTTTGTATGATATTTGTTACCTTCCATAGAAAAGGGGATTCTTTGGATGGGGAGTCGAAGTGAAACCTGGCGGAGGTTCTTCTTAAAGTAGAGACAAGAGGCCAAAGAGAAGGTAAGAAGTGCTGACATGTCTCTTCAATCCACCCAGGAGCAGCATTAGTGATAAGAACAACGCTGCAGACACGGAGAGCAGCACGCAGCACCTTCGCCCCACTGCGCATTAAACGCCTCAGCAACCCGGCCTCTTCTTCATACTCCCACGGGTCCGATAATAAACTTAGGCCTCGAGCTGTAATCCATGAATTAGGAAAAAATGTATCATCCCAATCAAATATCACCATACGATCTTGTTGGGGGCCACGTAGATACACCTGACGAGGTAGACGAACGGAGGAGCCCCCTAAGAAATGCCCTTGATGATGATGCTGCTGCTGTTGCTGCTGCTGCTGTTGCTGCTGTTGGTGAACAAAACGAGCGCACCCACGCAGGCGCTTCAATCCCACCTGCTGCATACCCTCCTTGTGCCAGCTCTCGCTGCTCTGCAGCGGACGACGCCGACGCCCACGGCTTCTGCTGCTGCTGCTGCTGCTCCGGCTGTTCCTGCTGCTGCTGCTTCCTGCCTTCTCCCGGCTACAGCCCTGACCATGCTCCTTGCTGCTACTACTGCTGCTGCTACTACTGCTGCTACTGCTGCTGCTGCTGCTGCTGCTGCTGCAGAGAAGGGCAGAAGATGGACTCCGGCGGTGCAGCAGGCAAGCCCCTCCTGCTGTGCTGCGTCTCTGCCTCCCAGCAGCAGCAGCAGCAGCAGCACTTTCTTGTGAGAGTGCTGCTGCTGCGTCTTCTGCTGCGGGAGTTGCAACATCAAGCACCATATTCGTTTGTTGTACCTTCCAGTGATCCGCTGTTAACTTCTCTGAAGATCCCGCCATCCTTCTGCTGCTGTTGCTGCTGCTGTTGCTGCTGCCGCTGCTGCCGCTCCGGCGGGTTTGATCCGCTTCAGTGTCTTGCTGCTGCAGCTCCGCAGCAAGGCTCGCCTCCTCATCTTCGTTTGTTGCATTCCGTTCTTCCTCTGACGCGTGGCTGCTGCAGCAGCTGCTGCAGCTACTGCAGCTAGTGCAGCTGCTGCAGCTGCTGCGCCTGCTGCCGTCTTCGCTTTCCCTGCTGCTGCAGTCATAATGGCAGCAGCTGCAGCTGCTGTCGCTGCCGTAGCCGCATGCATCAATGTGCTGCGCTGTATCTTCCTCGCTCGCCAGTACTTCCCTCCCAGTTATATCCGTCTCCTGACAAGACCATCCGTAAACTTCTTCAACATGGCTACCCATGGGGGCCCCCATAGGGGCCTCCATAGAGACCCCCATAGGGGCTACGACAGGGGCCCCCATAGGGGTCCCCATAAGGGACTCCATAGGGGCCCCCATAAGGACCCCCATAGGGGACTCCATAGGGGCCCCAATAGGGACCCCCAAGGAGGACTCCATAGGGGCCCCCATAGGGGCTCCCATAGGGATCCCCGTAGAGCTTTCTTCAGGGGCCCCCATAGGGGGGGATGAGCGTGGGGGCCCCTCAGGAGCAAATGTTTCTGCGTCTGCCCATTCGGGTGTCTCTTCTGGAGGGTACTGGATTAGAGGGATATCTACAGGGAGGTGGGGGCCCCTGGGGCCCCCGTAAGCATGAATGACCGCCTCCCCGAATGTTTGTCGCTTCTCAGAGGGGCCCCCACCAGCAGCAAGAAGCTGTAGTTCCACGGGCTCATCAGCCGATTGGAGGCCCCGTAGCTGCCGCGTGAGGAGCCGCTGATCCTCTAGGGGGCCCTCAACAGGTTTCCGAACTGCTTCTACAGCTGCTGCAGAAGCACAAGAAGCAGCAGCAGCAGCAGCTGTTGCTGCTGCAACAGCAGCAGCGGAGTACTTCTCCTCTTCTACGCACATCTCCGCCTCGGCCCCGCCCTCCTCCATTCCTCTCGGAAGCCCCCAAAAGGCTGCAGTGGCGCTGCGGCAGGCGTGGGGGCCCCTCTCAGCTGCTGCTGCACCCATGTGGGGGCCCCTCTCTGCTGCTGCAACTATGTGGGGCCCCCTTGAAGAGGCCTCCACGGGACTGGAGCGGCTCTGCAACGGCCTCTGAAACGGCGAGTAATCCGCCTCGCTCCTGCTGCTGCTGCTGCTGTTACTGCTGCTGCTGCTGCTGCTGGTTTGACCCACTTCAGTGTCTTGAAGGATATACTCCTGGCTCGGGGATCGGATCCCAGGGGAGGTTTCACTTTGCTGCAATGCGCTTAGAGGGCCCTCCTGAGATTCTCTTTCCTTCTGCCGCTGCGCGCCTCTTCTTGCTCTCCGGCGGTTGGCTTTAGAAGAGGCATGCGGCTCTTGCTGCTGTTCTGGGTGGTGCTGCTGCTGCTTCTGCCGTTGCTGCTGCTGTCGGTGCGGGTGCTGCTGCTGCTGCTGCTGCGGATCCTGCATTTGCTGCTGTTGCTTCTGGGCCCTAGGCTGTTGCTGTCTTCGCCGTTGTGCGTGAAGGTGTTGCAGCTGCAGGATCTCTCCTCGCTGCTTCTGCTGCTGCTGCAGCACTTGCTGCTGCTGGTTACCTTTCCTTGGAACCCTTGACTCTGAGGGGGAGAGGGCGTTTGCTGCTTGCAGATTATTTTGCTCTTGCTGCAGCAACAGCTGCTCCACTTGCTGCTGCTGCAGCCTGCGATGAGCCTGCAATCCAATCTTCGCCGCCCTACAAGGAGGGCTGAGGGCCGCTCCCAGGCGCAGCGAGGCGTTGGTGTGGGGCCCCACATCTCCTGCTGGGGGGCCCCCTCTGAAGAAGGGTTTAGATTGAGGGGCCTCCAAACGGAGACCTGCAGCAGCATGCCGATGCACCCGGGACCCAGCAACGAAGGCAGAAGGAGATAAGCTGCTCCTAGGCACTGTCAATACAGTCTGGGAGCGTAGAAACGAAGCATCTGCAGTGATATCAGGCGTACTGCTGCTGCTGCTGCTGCTGCTGCTGCTGCTGTTGCTGCTGTTGCTGCTGGAGCGGTCACACATCTCCGCATGCAAGGGCAAGTGTAGGAGCCGCGGAGGAAGCTCTATATGGGGCTTCTTGTTAATGAAGGAGCTTCGAAGGGGAAGAAGAAGCTGAATAATGAGACTAAGACCGGTAGATATTTAAAAAAATAATCTATATTATATATGTCATTAGTACTATAATAGGTGCAATGAATACTATATAATAATCCATCTATTAAATATTAAATTAGCAATACTAATGAAGTTTAAAGCGAAGAATAAAACAAACTTTACTACTAAAATATAGGTGGTGTGTTGCTGTGCAGATCTAACCAGACCACTGGACCACGGCTCGGGAACTTGTATGCAAAAACAGAGTAAAAAAAAGCAGAAAAAACTAAGAAAATACAAATAAAGGATAAAACCAAATCAAAATCGTTTACTGACATATTCATACACTCAAAATAATAACAAAAACCTAAGAGGGCTGCTACACTGAAGGCTGCTGCTGCTGCTGCTGCGGCTGCTGCAGCGTGGCTGCTGCTGCAGTAGAGCAGCACCGCTACTAAGCAATGATATTGAAATCTTCTACATAGATCCTTGTCTTTGAATTTAAATAATTAATATTAAATAAATAAAGATAAATACTTTAAAAATAAATGCTTTTTAATAATCAAGATATGCTTACCACGCCGGGTTAAGAGAATAGAGGCCCTTTAGTATAGTGTATAGACTGCCTCAAAGGGATATACAAATGTCTTGAAAAATGTTTAGAAAATTTATTTAGTGTAGTAATGCATTTAAAGAAATACTTTTTAGTAGCCTCCTTATCTATGGCCGCCCTTAGCCTCTTGTACTCGCAGCAGCAAACAAATATTTACAAGACAAAATATATAATAAACCCCTTTTGTTTATTACTGTTTTTTATTTTCCTTCTTCTTTTCTCTGTCTTTAATGCATCAACAACCATATTAATAATTTAGCAGTTATGTTTGCCTGCTGCTTATGCTTATAAATTTATTCAGATATTTAAAATAGAGATAAATGCATCTGCATAGATATTTAAGAAGATATAAATGCATGCAAATAAATACTTAAAACGAGGTATATACCTTCAAAAAAGTATTTAAAAAGAGATACATGCATTTAAATAAATATTTAAAATGATAGAAATGCATTTAATCAAACGTTTAAATTTGATTAAATATATATATATATATATATATATATGTACATATTTAAATGCATTTAAATAAATATTCAAATAGATATAAGTGTACTTATATGAATAGCTACAAAGAGATAAATATATTGTAATACATAAATAGAGAAAAATGCATTTAAGCAAATGTTTAAAAGGATATAAATGCATTTAAATAAATATTCAAATGGATATAAATATATTTAAATCAATATTAACAAGGAGATAACTGCATTTATGCGAATAAATAGAGAAAGATGCACTAATATAAATAATTAAATAAAGATGAAAGCATTAAAATAAATACTTAAATGGAGGTAAATGCATTAAAATAAATATTTAAATAAAGATGAAAGCATTAAAATAAATAATTAAATAAAGATGAAAGCATTAAAATAAATATTTAAATAGAGGTAAATGCATTAAAATAAATATTTAAATAGAGGTAAATGCATTAAAATAAATATTTAAATAGAGGTAAATGCATTAAAATAAATATTTAAATAGATGTGAATGCATTTAAATAATTATTTAATATTGAGAGGCAACAACTGCTCAGTCTGCTTTTACTTCGGTTGGTGACAGCAGCAAAAAAAACAAAGGCTAATGAAGATGCAGAGAGGAAACAAACGAGAGAAAAGAGATAAAAAAGAGAGAAGAAAGAGACAAAAGAAAATAGAGAGACAAAAGGAAAGCAAGAGACAAAAAAGAGTTAAAGAGATTGGAGAGAGAAGAGAGACAGCAGAAAAAAAAAAGAAAGAAGAGACAAGAGAGGAGGCAGAAGAGACAGCAGAGATAAAATAAACAAATGAGACAAAAGAAACCAAAGAGACAGAAGAGCTAAAGGATACGGAAAAGAAAAAAAAACAAAAGAGAGAGAAGAAAGAGACAGAAGAGACAGAAGAAATAGAAGAGACAGCAGAGACAGCTATAGATACGCCGTATCACTCTTGCTGCTGCTACTCGCAACCAACAAAAACGCATGCAGCCCCATTTGATGCATGCATAAACAGCACCTGAATTGTTTGATAAACATCTTTCTTCGCTAGCACTTATAGGCTTGCTGCATGTAAATAGAAAGATATAATCATAAATGCATGCAGAGACGGAGGGGCCCTTCGTACACTCCGATCTTAGGATGCAGAGGGAATAGTAAGAAAATATATATATATATATATATATGTACATATATGTATATACTATTCGTTTATATATATTTACGTCTATCCATAGGTTTCGTACTGGTATGCCCATACTACAATTATTTATATGTGCATGTATAAATAAATAAATATATATATATATTTATTTATATATATGACAACCTGCGCACACCTGAGTTTTCAGATATATGTATTCATATATATATATATATAGATATATATGTATATACATGTGTATATGTGTATGTATAAAAGCAGTATATAACAAGTATATATATGGATGAATACAAGTATGTATATACATAGATAGAACAAGTACAAATAAAGTAAAGTGTATAGGCAAATGCATCATATTAAAAACAAATTTAAATTTATATAATTTGCGTTCATTCTCATATTTTTGTTTTTGCTGTCGGCGGCGCCCCGTTAAGCCAGCGGGCAGCGGAGAGAGAAGAAATATGCATAACTTACATATTTACACGAATGTTTAAATTAAATAAATTAAATAATATAAATAAATAAATAAATAAACAAAAAAACCTTCTTTATATGCCGTCTAGAACCCCCTAACCGCTGGCTGCTTGTGAGCACAAAACCCTAAACCCTAAACCCTAAACCCTAACACCCCCCAAATGGCTGCCCACCAGAATAGGCGTCAGCTGCAACAGCAGCTAAAAAAAACATTTGTTTGCTTATTTTTAAATTTAAATTATATTAATAAACACAAAATAAAACAACGGGGCCCCAGCAAGGGTTTACCGGGGAAGGGTTTAGGGTTTAGGGTTTAGGGTTTAGGGTTTCCACATAGAGGACATGGGTGACCACGAGCCCTATGAGGGGCTGGAGCAGCAAGAGCAAACTCTCTTAGCTGCTTCCGCTTCTGCTTCTTCGTCTTCTGCTGCTGCTGCCGCTCCTGCTGCTGCTGCTGCTGCTGCTGCTACGGAGAGCGCGGGTGTCGCTCCCCCAGCAGCACCATCAGCGGAGGCTGCAGCTCCAGCAGCACAATCTGCAGCAGATACAACTGACGACCAGTTGTCTGCAACAGCAGCAGCAACAACAGAGACAACAACAACAACAGAAGCAGCAGCAGCAGCAGCACCAACGTCTCCTGCAGCAGCAGCAGCAGAACCCTCAGCATCAGCAGAAGCAGCAGCAGAACCCTCAGCATCAGCAGAAGCAGCAGCAGAAGATGAGTGGGGCCTCTTTGGGGGCGATGGCTCCGTAGACGGAGACAGCGACATTGAAATCCCTCAAACAGCAGCAGCAGCAGCAGCAGCAGCAGCAGCATCGGAGGAGTCAGAGGAAGATCAGCAGCAAGATGACGCGGGTCCAGGCTCACCAGCAGCAGCAGCAGCAGCAGCAGCACGCGAGGCAGCTCAAGCAGAGATAGAGGAAGCTTGCTGCAGCAGCAAAGTGATATATGCACATGGTTTAAGTCAGGGGCCCGTTTGCTTCGAGATGCCGACGGAGGTGCTGCTGTTTGCTGCTAAGACAAAAGAAAAAGATATTGCTGCAGCAAGTGAGTACAACTAACTGTCTCTTCTTCTTCTTCTTCTTCTTCTTCTTATTATTATTATTATTATTATTATTATTGTTATTTTCATTATCATTACCATTATAATAATAATAATAATAATAATAATAATAATAATAATAATAATAATAATAATAATAATAATAATAATCTGTCTCCTTTCTTGCGTCTCTTCTTTTCTTCTTCGTTTCTCTCTCTCTCTCTCTGTCTCTGTCTCTCTCTCTCTCTCTGTCTCTCTCTGTCTCTCTCTCTCTCTGTCTCTCTCTGTCTCTCTCTCTCTCTCTCTCTCTGTCTCTCTCTCTCTCTCTCCTCTTCTATCTTCTACAGTCCCTTTCTGTCTCTGTCTCTCTCACTCTGTCTCTCTCTCTGTTTCTCTCTCTGCTTGTTTGTCTCTGTTTCTTCTCCTTGTTATGTTTTGTTTGTCTGTCTTTATTTTGTCTATTTGTATGTTCTCGTCCTCTTTGTTTGTTTCATTTTTAATTTTTCTTTTTCTTTGTTTCTCTTTGTCTTTGCTTGTTTATCTTTATTATTATTTGTTTGTCTTTGTCTTTGTCTTTGTCTTTGTCTTTATCTTTGTCTTTATCTCTTTGTTTGTTTTTCTTTGCTTCCCCTGCTCTCTGTTTTTCTCATTTGTTTGTCTCTCTTATTATTTGTTTATCTCTATTATTATTCGTTTATCTTTATTCTTATTTCTTTATCTTTATTATGATTTCTTTATCTTTTTTATTATTTCTTTATCTTTATTATTATTAGTTTGCTTTGTTTGTTTGCTGCTCTCGCCTCAAAGATAAACAAAGAAAGAATAAGAGAGAGATAAATTAAAAAAAATAAATAAAACAAATTTTTATACTGTCTCCCACCTTGGGCCCCGTATTAAATTACTTACTTTTGCTGCTGCTTCTGTTGCTGCTGTTGCTGTTGCTGCTGCTGCTGCTGCAGGAACCTCGCTGCAGGAGCAGCCACAGGATTTTCGTGCTGCGCTGCAGCGGCGGCTGCTGCGGATACAGGAGAAGGGTAAGCAGCTGCTGCCGCTGCACCCCCTGCCTTCTTGCAAGCTGCTGCCTGTTCCGGAGCTGCTGCTGCAGCAGCAGCAGCAGGAGGAGCAGCAGCAGCAGCAGGAGCAGCAGCAACAGGAGGAGCAGCAGCAACAGCAGGAGCAGCAACAACAGCAGCAGCAGCAGCAAGAGGGCGATGAAACAAGTGCCAGTAAGAATGAGCAGCAGCAGCAGGAACAACCACAGCAAGAGCAACAGCAGCAGCAGCAGGAGCAGCCTGACCCTGCAGCAACTACGAAGGAGGATGGAACAGCAGCTGCTGCTTCATCTGCTGCTGCATCTGCTACTTCACCCGCAGTAACAAATGAAGGTGCAGCAGCGCCAGAAGCAGCAGCAACAGCAGCAGCAGCAACGCCAACAGAAACAGCTTCAGCAGCAGCAACAACGCCGGCGGCAGAAGCATCGGCAGCAGCAGCAGAAGCAACTCCAACAGCACCAGGAGCAGCAGCAACAACGCCAGCAACAGCAGCACCAGCAGTAACAACGCCAGCAGCAACAGCAGCAACAGCAGCAACAGCAGCAGCAGCAAGGAAACACTTGAAAGTGGTGCGGGAGCAGCAGGAGCAAATTAGGCGGCTGCAGCCGCACGATATTCTCTTTGCCCACCTCTACGCCAAACTGAAAGTAACCGGTTGCTGTTGCTGCTGCTGCTGCATTTGCTGCTGCTGCTGCTGCTGCTGCTGCATTTGCTGCTGCTGTTGCTGCTGGTGGCGCCTCAGTGTCTATACGTTTCTTATTTTCTTTCCCTCTTATCTGTGTCTGACTATTCGGTCTCTGCTGCTGCAGCTCCATTTGCTGCTGCTCCAGTTGCTGCTGCTGTTGCTGCTGCTGCTGCTGCTGCTGCTGCAACAGCGTCAAGCGCAATCAGCAGCCGCCGCGTATTCGCGGCCTGTGCTGCAGCAGGAGGTTCTCCTGCTGCAGCTCGCGTTGGTGTTTCTGTATTTTCTGCTGCTGCATTTGCTGCTCCTTTTGCTGCTGCATTCGCTGCCACTGCATTTGCTGCATTTGCTGCTGCATTTGCTGCATTGGCTGCTGGTGCATGCTGCTGCTGTATTTTCTACTGCATTCCCTGGCGCTTCATTTGCTGCTGCTGCATTTTGCTGTTACTGCATTTGCTGCATTTGCTGCTGAATTTGCTGCATTTGCTGCTGCATTTGCTGCTGCATTTGCTGCTGGTGCATGCTGCTGCTGTATTTTCTACTGCATTTTCTGGCGCTTCATTTGCTGCTTGTGCATTTGCTGCACTTGCTGCTGCATTTGCTGCTGCATTTACTGCATTTGCTGCATTTGCTGCTGCATTTGCTGCTGCATTTGCTGCTGCATTTGCTGCTGCTGCATATGTTTAGAGTTTGTTTCCTGAGAGGACGGATGGGAGTCTGTACGAAATGACGAAGAGTGCAGTCGCAGCAGCAAAAGAAGAGGGCGAGAGACACATTGTTCAAGTACAGCATTTAGGCTGTCTCCTTTCTCTCTTTTCTCTGTCTTTGTTTGTTTGTCTGTCTCACTCTCTGTCTCTCTCTGTCTCTCTCTGTCTCTCTCTCAGTCTCTCTCTCTCTCTCTCTGTCTCTGTTTCTCTGTCTGTCTCTGTTTATCTATCTCTCTCCCTCTGTCTGTCTGTCTCTCTGTCTGTCTCTCTGTCTGTCTCTTTCTGTGTCATATATATATATATATATTTGTCTCATATATATATATATATATATATATCTTTATACCCCTCCTTATATGTCCCTTTCTTTATCTCTTTATCTGTCTCTCTTTTGATATCTGTTTTTTTGTCTCTCTTCTTTCTGTCGCTCTTTATCTGTCTGCCTCCCCTTATCTCTTTTTCTCCTTTAACTGCATCTTTGGTTTGCTGTTGTTGCTGCTGTTGCTGTTGCTGCTGCTGCTGTTGCTGCTGCTGCTGCTAATATTGCAGGCACTGAAGCGGAAGGCAGCTGTAGCAGAAATACGCCGAGGTGAGCGGATTATATTTTAATATTAATTTATTAGTATAAACATATTCATTTAAATATACATATATATATATACATATGTATATGTACATATATCTATATGTATATATATATATATATATATATATATATGCAAGTATGGAAATCTATACATATATATAATCTAGCTATACATTTGTAATATATATATATATATATATATATT
>NW_013550121.1:27500-40337 GCF_000499425.1 Eimeria acervulina | reverse complement strand
TACATATATATATACATATATATATATATATATGTATAAATATATATATATATATATATATATTTGTATTATTTGGGTGCAAGAATGCAAGCAAAGAAACACAAAAAAGAGGAGATAGAAAGAAAGAGAATAAACAAACAAAGACAACCACAAATAAACAAAGACAGCAATAAATAAACAAAGACAGCAATAAATACACAAAGACAGCAGCACGGAGGCATTGAAAGGGACAGCCAGTGATAGGGGAAGTGCCTTGCATAAGAAAGAAGTGATGCTACTTGTGCTGCTGCTGCTGCTGCTGCCTCTGCTGCTGCTGTCTGCTGCTGCAGCACGCCTAGAGGCCCGCCTCGTATTGGAGAGAAAAAAACACAAGACAAGCAGCAAAACAGCATAAAACGCATGCAATAGCAATTGCTGCAGCAGCAAAAGCTGCTGCAGCAAGTGCTGCATTACCAACAGCTGCAGCAACAACTGCTGCAGTATTAACAGCTGCAGCACCAACAGCTGCTCCTGCAGCAACTGCAGCAGCAGCAACAGCTGCAGATGCTTTTGCTGCAGCAATAGCATGAAATGTTTGATGCAGCAGCTGCATGCATCTGGTTAATTGACGCAAAGTTTTAAAGGATATCCCTTATAAACCCTTGCTGCTGCTGCAGCAGCAAATATATATATCTCTATATTATATAAATAATATATATTGTGTCTATTAATGTACGCTCCCTACATTATATATATATATATATTATTATATACATAAATATAATATATACATCTATTATATAAATAAAATATAATTTATATATTATTATATTATATATAAAACATACTATAAATATGTTGTATTAAAAAATGTATTCACTTCCAAGCCTAAAGAAGGCGCAAGAAAACAGAGAGGCCCTCTACAGAGACACTGGAGAGACATATCTGTTCTTGCTGCAGCAGCAGCAGCAGCTGCTGTTGCTGTTGCTGCTGCTACTGCTGTCATTACTACTGCAAAAGCTGCAGCGAGCGCTGCTGCATTAAAGCACTGAGTTGCAGCAGCAGCAGACTGCTGTGGCTGTGTAACTTCACAGTGCAGCAGCAGCAGCAGCAGCAGCAGCAAATCTCAGCGATCTGCAATGCGCCAGAGTTTTCCCTCGTGCAGCACACAGTGGTGGAGCTGCTGCTGCAGCAGCTGCTGCTGCTTCAACTGCTTATACAGCTGCTGCAGCTGCTGCTGTTCTGCTGCTGAAGCAGCGAGAGAGACAACACAACCTGGATTGCCGGCCCTCCCTACCCGTCCGCTGCGGTGTAAGAGAGACAGAGCATCTGCAGCAGCAGCAGCAACAGCAGCAGCAACAGCAGACAGGCAACATTAGGAAGCATCAGCAGCAAACGAAGCGGGCCTTTCGCGAAAGAAAGCAGCAGCAGCAACAGCACCCACAGACGCAGCAGCAGCATGTAGTTAGCAACAGAAACTCCGCAGCAGCAGCAGCAACAGCATGGCAGCTAAATCAGCACTGCAGCAGCAGCACAGCTACTGCTCAATACAGCAGCAACACTAGAACACAAGCAGCAATAGCACAGCAGCAGCAGTAGAGGAGCAGAAGCAGCAAAGCAGCAGCAATCAGCTGTGCACAAGCAGCAACAGCAGTAGTGGAGGTATAGCAGCAGCAACAAGCACAGCAGCAGCAGTGCAAGTACAGCAGCAGCAGCAGTGTAAGCACAGCAGCAGCAGCAGCAGCATTACCTTTTGGCAGGTCAAAGTTAATTGCGTGGGTGAGGAGGGGCAAATCGAGTCCCCTTGCTGCTGTCTCCGAAGCTACGAGAACAGCAGCAGCAGCAGCAGAAGAAGAAGAAGCCGGAGCAGCAGCAAGCTGGTGCATAGCAGCAACAGCAGCACGCCGGCTGCTTCCTGTATCTTCCCCTTGCAGCAGCAAACATCTCTCAGCCCCCAAACGAACAGACAACGCGCGCTGCAGGTAAACGGCCGCCTGCTGCAGCCCCAACACAAACAAACAGCTGCATGCATGCATGCAACAATGCATGCAACAAACTGCTGCAGCTGCATGCATGCATGCATGCATGCATGCAGCAAACAGCCGCCACCCACCCCCAACCGCATGCACGTGATGCAAGCATTAGCAGCAGCAAAATGAATAAGAGCTATCTCTTCTTTATATATTATTAATTTGCAGCAGCAGCAGCAAATAAATAATAAATTTATTTCTTTATTCAATCTTTATACTCACCGGCGACCGACAAAATACTATGCACCGCTTATTCACGGGGTCCCCCCGCAGCAGCAGCAGCAGCAAACCTATTTTGTTGCAGTGCGGCCCCGTCAATGCTAGGTGCAGCACGTTACTAGGAAGAGCAGCAGCAGCTGCTGCTGCTCCTGCTGCTGCTCCAGGTGCTGCTGCTCCAGTTCCCTCCTCCGCATTCACTGTAGCAGCAGCAGAAGCAGCAGCAGCAGCAGCTGCTGCTGCTGCATCAGCAGCAGCAGACCTGCCTAGGGCCCCTAAAATCGCCTTGGGGGCCTCTCCGAGTGTAGCGGAAGCCAGCAGCAGCCGCAGCAAACCTAAGCCTCCCCCGCTGCTGCTGTAGCAGCGCTGCAGCAGCTCAATCAAATTAGCAAAACGGTCTTTATCCTTGCTCCTGATGCTGCTGTCGCTGTTGCTGCTGCTGTCGCTGTTGCTGCTGCTTTTGCTGCTGCTTTTGCTGCTGCTTTTGCTGCTGCTTTTGCTGCTGCTGCTGCTGCTGTTGCTGCTGCTGCTGCAGAATGCATCCGCCTCATCAACAACAACAAACGCCAAGTGATGAAGCTGCAGCGCGCCAACCCCCTTGGGCCGTTTCCGCTGCTGCTGCTGCTGCCGGTGCTGTTGCTGCTGTTGCTGCTGCTGGTGAGCAGACTTGAGGCGCAGCAGCTGCAGCAGGCGCCCAGGCGTGGCAACGAGTAGGTTAGCTTTCTGCTGCCGCAGCCGCTGCAGCAGCTGCTCCGAGTTCGCCCCACCTATCAGCAGCGCGGGCCTGATTGCTGCAGCACAGCAGCAAGACCCCTCCCCAGCAGCAGGAGCAGCATCAGCAGCAACAGATGCTGCTGCTGCTGCTGCTCCGGCAGGAAGAGCAGCAGCTTCTGCTGCTGCTTGCTGCCTCCGCAGCAGCAGCTGCTGCTGCTGCTGCACCTGGCTGCTGAGGTAGCAGCAGAGTCTGTACACCTGAGCAGCAACTTCTCTACTGGGGGCCAACAGCAACACCCGAATACCGCCACGCACACGAGACAAGCTAGCACAAACATGCTGCTGCTGCTGCTGCTGCTCTTGCTGCTCCGGTTGCTGCTGCTGCTTCTGCTGCTGCTGGAGATGCTGCTGCAGCTGATGCTTATGCTGCTGCTGCTGCTTCCGTTGCTGCTGTTGCTCTTGCTGTTGCTGCCGCTGCTGCTCTGCATCTGCAAGCAGATACTGAAAGAGAGGCAGCAAATACCCCAACGTCTTGCCGCTCCCTGTGGGGCCCGGCAGCAGCAGCACGCTATCCGCGCTGCTGCCACGCTGCCGCTGCTGCTGCTGCTGCTGCTGCTCTTGCTGCTGCAGCTGCCGGTGCCACAACAGAGAACGCTGCTGCAACGGAGATAAGCACTGAATACCGCTGAGCAGCAACGCGCGCCTCAAGGAGGGATGAAGCAGCTGCATAGAATCTGCTTTGCTGCTGCTGCTGCTGCTGCTGCTGGTCCTGGTTCTCTTGCTGCTGTCGCCGCTGCTGCTGTCAACACCTGTAGACGCCGGGCCATGCTCAGCTCTGCGCTCCAAACCCTGCTGCTCCTTTTGCTGCTGCTGCTGCTGCTGCTGCACTTGCTGCTGCGGCGGCAGCCCGAATGCGTCTGGTGAGATATGCGGCAAAGTGTTTAAATCAACAACCCCATCGATTCGCATCTGCTGCTGCTGCTGCTGCTGCTGCTGCTGCTGCGGTATGGCTAGGATCCCGGGGAAGAGCACTCGCAGCTCCCTTCCTGCTGCTGTTTCAGCAGTCATTGCAGCGGCAGCTGCGGCTGCTGCTGCTGCTGCTGCAGCAGCAGCACTTTTCTCCTCATCGAGCTGTTGCTGCAGCTTCGGCCTGCTGCGAGCTCCTGTCTCGCTGGAGCTACAGCTGTGCCTACCTGAGGAAGTGTTTGGCTGCTGCTGCTGCTGCTGCTGCTTCCGCTGCTTCGGCCGCTTCCCCTCTTGCTGCTGCTGCTTTACTCCAGTCACGCTGGCCTCCTGCTGCTGCTGCAGCTCCTGCTCCAGCTTCTGGTGCAGATGCTTCTGCAGTTGCTGCTGCGTTTGCTGCTGCAGTTGCTGCTGCGTTTGCTGCTGCAGTTGCTGCAGCTGCTGCCGGCGGACCTTGCGGGTGCCTCCATTCTGCAGCAGCTGCAGTGCTTGAGCCTCAAAGGAATTACTGCTGCAACTTTTGCTGCTGCCTGCTGCTGCTCGTAGCTGTCGCCGCAGCAGCTGCTGCTGCTGCTGCTGCCACAGCAGCATGTCCTGCCGCCGCACCTGCTCTGATGGGAGATGTCTCCTCTTGTGCCGCCCCCGCTGCTGCTGCTGCTGCTGCATATTCAGCTTCAAAGGGCCCCCAATAGCAGCAGCAGCAGCACCACCTACACCAGACGGCAAGACATATGCCCAAGTCCCTCCTGCAACGTGCAGCAGCAGCAGCAGCAGCAGCAGCAGCAGGAGTGGTTGGCGCCCCAGCAGCAGCAGCCCCGGGAAGCGCGTGGCTTGTTGCTGCTGCTTCGGGCCACCCATTGTCATCAGAGCAGCAGCAGCAGCAGCTAACAGCCGCTGCTGCTGCTAACAGCTGCTGCTGCTCTTGCTGCTGCTGCTGCAGTGAGCTAAGGGAGACGGCGTCGCTGGTGCCGCTGCTGCAGAATACAGCCCCCAGCAGCAGCAGATCCTGCTGCTGGCGCTACGCAGCGGAGATCCATCGCTTCCTTGATGCTGCTGCTGTTGCTGCTGCTGTTGCTCTTGCTGCTGCTGCTGCTGCTGTTACTGCGCTCTGAGCCGCCCGGTGTTGTCGGCTGCAGCATTTGAACGTACACGCCAATGCTTTGCTGCTGCGCTTGTATAAGTTTTGCTTCAGTAAAAGCAGCAGCAACGGTAGGAGCTGCAGCAGCAGCGAACCTCCCTGGACCCTTCACCCCCCGAGCTGCATCGACACAGTAGCAGCAGCACCGACAGCAGGAGCAGCAGCAGCAGGCGCTGCTGTTGCAGCAAAGCAGCAAACAAGGGAAATGCGACAGAAAAGACAGCTTCTGATGCTGCTGCTTAGCATTTGCTGCAGCACACGGACGGTTTTTCTATAGAGGCAGCAGGTAGACGTGATGCTGCTGCAGCAGCTGCTGTTGCTGCTAAGAGTGGTCTGTTGCTGCACCCGCTTCAGCCCCTGGGGCAGCCGCCGCAGCAGCAGAAGCAGCAGCAGCAGCTGCAGCAAGGAGAGCAGCAGCAGCACCGCCAGAAAGCATCTTATGCAGCACGGGAGGCTTCATAAAAAAGAATTTGTTTATACGCGTTTGCTGGTTTGCTGCATAGGCGGCCTTTGAATGCATTCTCTCGTTGTTGTAGACGGTGCTGCTGCTGCTGCTGCAGCGGAACTGCTGCTGCGCCGTACAGCCGGCTGCAGCACCTCCTAACAGAATTGCATCTTCTGGGGGACGTCTTTAGTCAGAATAGGGTCTATTTGGTTTTTTAGTTGGCCATTAGGGGCCCGGCAGTAGCAGCAGCAGCAGCAGCAGCAGCAGCCGCAGCAGGAGGAGCGCCAGCAGCAACGACGCCTCCTCAGCTTCGGCAGCAGCAGCAGCAGCAGCGGTTGCTCCTGATGCGTTTTGTGGAATAATAGTGTCCTTTAAGAGGAGTGCTTGATATCTCGCAGGTTAAGGAGCCTGCTGCTGCTGCTGCTGCTGCTGCTGCTACCTTTGCTGCTTCCGTCGCTGTTACTGCTGCTGCTGCTGCAGCACTAGCACACGTACTCAACGAGTTGGGGAACCTCTTGCTGCTGCTTGAAGAGATGGGTCGTGCTGAGCCGCAGCAAACTGCGTTGTCTTCTACGGTGCTCCCTGCTAATCAGAGCAGCTTCTCTTCATTGGAGAGCTGCGCCGGCGCAGTAGCAGCTGCAGCAGCAGAGGCAGCACCAAACAACAAGCATGTACAGAAGGGCTGGCCTTTGACAGTCGACAGCAGCAGCTGCGCTGCAGCAGCAGCAGCAGTTCTGTCTGGCTGTCCGTACACTGCACTCGCCTGGAAGGAAGGGGGATGCCCCGCAACAGCAGCAGCAGCGGCTGCTGCTGCTGCTGCTCCTTGCTGCCATTCAGATTCATCGATCCTCGCTGACGGATGTATGTGTGGGTCGGAGCATCACCTTCAGTGCCATCAGCAGCAACTGCTGCAGCAGCAGCAGCTGGCGCAGTTGTTTAGCTGCTGTGATACAACAAGCGTTGATGGGCTGCTGTTGGGTTTGCTGGCGAAGATAACAGCGGAGCATCCGCAGCTGCTGCAAGGAAAATTTCTAGCGTTTAAAGAAACAACCGAAAAAGAGGTGTGCAGACACTGCAAGTGCTGCTGCTGCTGCTGCTGCTGCTATTCTGCTGCATATTCTCATGCCGCTGCTGCATTTTTTCTGCTGCTGCAGTTGCAGCTGTTGCTGCTGCATGCACGGAATCATTACTGGGGGGAAGACAAGGTCTTCTGCAGCTAGCTATTGAGCAGCAGCAGCAGCAGATGTTGTTTTATGTGTGTCTGTCTGCTGCAGCATTACCCTGTGTGTGTAAAGGAGCTGGCGCTGAAGACGGCGGAGATGCATCATCATTACCATCAGCAGCAGCAGCAGCAGCAGCAGTTGGCAGCTCTAAGCAACAGCAGCAGCCAGCGGATTGTAATGATAGGCCTTGAGTGCAGCAGCAGCAGCAGACAAGTGCGGCTGCTGCGCTGGGCCCGCCGTCATTTGCTGCGAAGCGGAGATGTTGTTGTGTTGGTTTCCTGCTGGGAGCTCGCCAGAGACCCCAAATATGTTCGTGTACCTGGTATGCTGCTGCTGCTGCTGCTGCTGCACTTGCTGCTGCTGCACTTGCTGCTGCTGCGCATGGTGCTGGGGTTGGTGCACTTGCTGCTGCTGCGCATGGTACTGGGGTTGGTGCACTTGCTGCTGCTGTGCATGGTGCTGGCGTTGGTGCACTTGCTGCTGCTGCTGCACTTGCTCGTGCTGCTGCTGCACGTGTGTCTGTTGGTGCTGCACTTTCTGCTGTTGCTGCTGCACTGGCTCCTTTTGGGCCTGCTCTCGGTGCAGCTGTTGCTGCTGCTGCTGGTGCTTCTGCTCTTTGTTGCTCGCTTTTTGGTTGTGCCCCTGCTGCTGTGTGTTTGCTGCTGATGCTTCTGCTGCTGCTGTTTGTCTTCCTCATGCTGCTGGTGTTGCTGTTTCTGCTGCTGCTGCGAGGACTGCGTTTCTGTTGCAGCAGCTGCTGCAGCCGTTGAAGAGGTGCGTTTGCTGCAGTTGCTGCTTTTCCTCATGCTGTTGCTGCTGCTAGTATTTGCTGCTGCTGTTTGCAGGCATGATTCTCGCAGCTACTTCAGCAGCAGGAGCATACAACCGACAGCAGCAGCAGCAGGTGCAGCAGCGGCTAAGGGACCTTGCTGAATCCGCTCTTAAAGGCCTCCACGTATACTGCCTCGCCGTACCCATCAGTCAGTCTGCTGCTGCTGCTGCTAGTATTTGCTGCTGCTGCTGCTAGTATTTGCTGCTGCTGCTGGTAATGCTGCTACTGCTAGTGCTAGTATTTGCTGCTGCTGCTGGTAGTGCTGCTGCTGCTAGTATTTGCTACTGATGCTGCTGCTGCTGCTAATACTTGCTGATATGCTTCTACTGCTAGTATTTGTTGCTGCTGCTGCTGCAACTACAACTGTTTCTGCTGCTGTCGCTGCCCCTCCGCGTGTTGATAATTGATTATTACTACTATCCGTCTTGCTGCCCGGTGTATATTCACAATTATATTTATTTTTAGTTGGTAGTTTTTATTTATTATTAATTATTATTTATTATTATTTGCTGCAGGTAGCACCCGAAAGACATCTGTGGGGAGCCTGCTGTGCAAGGCGTCAAGACAGCTGCGCGCAGATGTTTTGCTGCTGGGTGGCCGGAGGCATTGGTTAATAAGAAAAGTATTTTTCGGTTCTGTCGGCAGCTATGCAAGAGCGCATGCAAAGTGCCCGGTGCTGCAGTGCTCCAACGCCTAGCTGCTGCTGCAACAACAGCAGCAGCAGCAGCAGCAGCAGCGAAAGCAGCGGAAGCAGCAAAAGCGGAAGCAGCAGCAGATTCCTAAACGGTACTGCAGAGGAAAAAAAAGAAGCAGCAAAAACAGCAGTGGTGGACTGCATGCACAAAGAAAAGTGCATGCAGAAACAGCAGCAGAAGTAGCAGCAGCAGCAGCAGCAGCAGCAGCAGATTGCATGCAGAAGCAGCAGCAGAGAATTGCATGCAGAAGCGGCGAACAGCAAATTTGGTGTCAGCAGCTCGTTAGGTTGCTTATGTGGCCTCAGCGTAAATTCATATCGGTAGCTGCAGCAGCAGCAAACAACAGCAGCAGCAGCAGCAGATTGCGTGCAGCAGCAGCAGCAGCAGCTGCTGCTGCGGTCCTTATATGTATATAGGTTTGGTGTAGCAGCAGCTTTACAAAATGCTGCATGCAGTATGCGTGCATGCAGGATGAGAGAAATTCTTGCTGCAGTCGCAGCAAATGCATTTCTCCGTCCTTCGCACAGCAGCAGCAGCAACAACAGCAGCAGCTAATGCAGCAGCAGCAGCAGCAGCAACAGATGGACAGCAGAAGAGGTGGTGCTAATGATGTGCTCATGAAGGCACGCGGTTCTGGGGCTTGCTCTGCATGCAGCATTAGAAATGCTCGTCTTCTTAGCTTCCTGCCGCAGCAGGAGCAGCAGCAGCAACAGCTGCTGCTGCTGCTGCAGCGGTAGATGCAGCAGGAGACGGGTGCTGCGAAAAGAATACCTTTGTTGTGTTGTGTGGGGCGTTAGCTTCCTGTTGCAGCAGCAGCAAATTGCTGCTGCTGCAGCAGATGCAGCAACACCACACCAACTTTTATTCTTCGTATCGAAGGCCCCGGAGGTGCAGAGGAGGAAGGTTTGGCGCATGCAGAAACTGTTAACTGCATGCATGCATGCATGCATGCATGCAGTTCTGCTGAGGTGTACGTACAACAACGCCTGCATGCATGCAGCAGAGTAGGGCAGGTGCTTGCTGCTGCTCTGCTGCATGCACAAGGTGCATGCGCCTACAGATGATGTTTGTATTTGTGTTTATATAAAATATATATAATATATATTATTTATGTTGTTATGTATATATATATATATAAATATATATATATATTAATTAATACATGAATTGCATATATAAACACAAGTTTTTAAAACGATTGCCGCCAATGCACGTATGTCTATGTGCATGCAAGTGGTGTGAAACCTTTATAAAATATATATTATATATGGATAATAATATATAATATATATTATATTATCTATTATATATTGTATATATTGTATATATTATGTGTATATCTCCGTATTACTCGCTATACGCTTTACTCATGCACTTCATATCTGTACCGGTTGCAGCACAGACCCAACTTGCATGCATGCACGCATGCATGCAGGGTTTGCATGCGTGCGTTGCATGCATGCATGCGTTGTTGCATGCATGCATGCGAACGTTGCATGCATGCATGCATGCGTTGTTGCATGCAGGGTTTGCGTGCATGCGTTGTTGCATGCAGAGTTGATGATATGTATGAACGGTAGCGGCAGTTCTTTGGGTCTTTTCAGGGCCAACGTAAACCCAAATGAATATACACACACGTTCAGCAGCAACTCGAGAGGCAAGAGCAGCAGCTGCTGCTGCAGCAGCAGCTACATACAGCAGGAACAGTAGCAGGAGCAGCAGCAGCAGGAGCAGCAATAGTAGCAGTAGTAGCAGCAGCAGCAAAAGGTATTATTAACATTAACAGCGCGGGTGCAGAAACGATAGCTGAGCTGTTCTTCCCCTCCTAGAGTTTAGGGATTAGGGTTTAGGGTTTAGGGTTTACAGAGAGGCTTCAGCTGAGAAACTGCACCTCAAGCAGCAGCAGCAGCAGCAACTGCAGCTGCAGCTCCAGTTCCTGCTGCTGAAGCAATAATCCAGCGAGCAGCAGCAGGTGTTGCTGCTGCTGCTGTTGGGTGTGTAAGAGTGCGGCTTGTGGAGGGCAGCAAAGCCCTAAACCCTAGAAGCTAAAGAGCCTAAACCCTAGCAATGCTAAACCCTAGCAACCCCGACCCCCAGAAACCCTAAACCCTAAGTACTGCAATCCGTAAGAACATCGAACCGCAGAATAGCTAAACCCTAGTTGGTAGAGACCCTAAACCCTAGCAACTGTAAAACCCTAACAACACTAAACCCTAACAAGAAACCATAGAAAACCCCTAAACCCTGAAGACAGCAACGTTGAATGTTCTCATCTTGAGCTTATTTTATGAGATAACCCCACACGAGCACACTAAACCCTAAACCCTAAACCCTCGAAATAACTCAAACCCCTCTAATAAGCCCTCAAGATAAACCCTAATCCCTTGAAATAAACCCTAGGCCTTTAATATAACCTCTAAACCCTTGACATAAACCCTAATACCGATTCTATATCCTATATATATAAATATTAATGCTTACACCCACACAATTTTTTATAGAGTATATATAACATATCATCTGCCTTGTTGATATGCTAAAAGCTCAGTTATAGCAGATGAAAACCCTAACAAAGAAAACAATTTATTGATACTTATATTTGTTTTTATTTTAATTTATATTTTTATAGTTCAATCTGCATATGAATACACCCTTTGAAGACAAAACCCAATAAGTGACCTCACATGATGGGGAGCCTTTAGGGTTTAGGGTTTAGGGTTTAGGGTTTAGGGTTTAGGGTTGATTGGGCATTTGAAATGGCGATTTTTTTGTGAAATATCTTTTTTATTAATTTTTAAAGGGATTAACACTTAGCAACAAACGCAATAAAACTAAAGAAAAGATATTTGTTCTTAGAGTTGCAGCTCGTGTCTATCTATTGCCTAGCCCTAGCCTTTCTCCCTCGTTTAACTTTTTCTTTAAATTATTCACGAAGCTCTGTTTCGTTTTAAAAATATAAAATTATAAATTAATAAATTATTAAACTAATAAATACCCTTTTAAACTCCGAAAAACCCTTCGGGTAGTCCTTCCCAAGGGTCTATTAGGGTTTAGGGTTTAGGGTTTAGGGATTAGGGTTTAGGGTTTGGCGTTCCGAAGATGGAGGAAGGCGTAGAGTGTACAGCAGCAGCAGCAAAACTATTTGCTGCTTATGGGGGCTCTCCTTGGAAGCAGCAGCTTCAGCTTTGGGCTGCAACAGCCCCCAAGGTGATAGCAGTATCTCTCCTCAACAATGAGGTGTGCCGCAAGGGTTTAGGGTTTAGGGTTTAGGGTTTAGCGTCTGGGACCTTTTTGAAAATCGCAAACAGGAGAGTAGAGGGCGAAATACAACGCAGGAGGGGTGCCTGGCAACAGCAGCAGCGGTGTCTCTGTTGGTTTTGTTGTTGCTGCTGTTGCTGCTACTGCTGTTGCTGCTGCTGCTGCTGCTGCTGAAGCGGCCACTGCAGTTGTGGTCTATTATGTGGGGCAGGCTGAGGTGGCGGAGCAGCGAACATTTGCTGCTTTTAGGGACGAAGCAATTGCTGCTGCAGCAGTGCTGCAGCACCTGCTGCAGCAAAGACAGCAGCAGCCGCAAGAGACAGCAGTTGTTCTGTAAGTCGGGTCATTCTGCTGCTTCTGCTGTTGCTGCTGCTAAATTCCCTGCTGTTGCTGCTGCAACAGCAGCAGAATGTTCAGCTCTTGCTGCCTCTCTGTTCGGTTCTGCAATCTTTCCTGGTGCTGTTGTTGCTGCGCGACTGCTGCTGCTGCTGTTGCTGCTGCTGTTGCTGCTGCTGTTACAGAAGCATTTCGCATGAGCTGACGTTTCTGCCGATGTTCTTCGGCTGTCTCCTCGTGGGAGTCCCTTCGGTCCCCTTTCCTTCTCCGCGCAGCTCTCCTACTGTCCTGCTGCAGCAGCAGCAGCTGCAGCAGCAGCTGCAGCAGCTGCTGCAGCAAGCCCCATCACCATGGATAGTCCTTAGTGACGATCCTGATATGTCCGCTAAGCCCTAAACCCGACAGAGCAGCAGCAGCTGCTGCTGCTGCGGCTGCTGCCTCTGGTACTGCTACGGCTGCTGCTGTTGCCGCTACAGCGACTGCAACAGCAGCTGCTGCTTATGCTCTTGCTGTTGTTGCTGCTGCTGCTGCTGCTCTCTTTGTTTGGCAGGCGATCCGCTGCGCGCTCCGCGAGAGATGGGGTTGAGGCCATTGACATAACTGAAGCACTTCAACAGCAGCTGCAGCAGCACAAGCAACAGCAGCAGCAACAGAATAATAACCCCAGCAGCAACACCAGCAACAGCAGCAGCAGCAGCAGCAGCATTGCTGTGATACAGCTGTCTTCGGGGTCTACAGGGCGCCCCAGGCCTTGCGCAATATCTCAGGGGGCCCTTCTTTATTCTGTACACCTCAACCTGCGGCTGGGCCAATGGCCTGCATGCAGCAGCAGCAGCAGCAGCATCGGCAGCAGCAACAGCAACACCAGCAGCGGCAGCAGCAGCAGCAGGTGTGTTGTAGATGCCAGCTGCAAGTGCTGCTGCATCTCCTGTAGCGCCCCATCTCCGGTGTACGTACACCTCATGGAGCAGCAGCATAACGAAAGGAAACGGCTGAAGCAAAAAAGGG
>NW_013550121.1:15000-22500 GCF_000499425.1 Eimeria acervulina | reverse complement strand
GATAGTTGTCTGCTGTTATTGCTGCTGCTGCTACTGGTGCTGCTGCTGCTGCTACTGTTGCTGCTGCTGCTGAGGCTTCTACTTTAGGGGCAGCTTCTAAGACGCAGCATTCGGGTTCTGTTTCGGTCGTGGCTGCTGCTGCTGCTGTTGCTGCTGCTATTATTGCTACTGTTGCTGCTGCTGCTGTTGGTGCAGGCAGCGTCTATGGACCCGCAGCAGCGGCTGCTGCTGGAGACAACTTACGAGGCAATTGATGTGGCCGGCCTCACTTTCAAAAGGCAGCTGCTGCAGCAGCAGCACCTGCAGCAGCACCACCACAGTGCAGTCGAAGAAATAGGGGAAGACACAGCGGTGTTCATCGGCTGCAGTTCAGTAGACTGGTACGCATGAAGCAGCAGCAGCAGCAGCAGCAGCGGAACTGCTGCTGCCACAGCAGCAGCAACAGCAGCTGCAGACGCTGCTGTTGCAGCAGTAACACTAATGCCCACAGCAGCAGCAGCTGCTGCTGCAGAAGCACCAGTTAACCTGTCCAAAGGCTTATAATGCTAGGCGCATTTATCTGCTCCCCCTTTGAGCTAGGGGTTTAGGGTTTAGGGTTTAGGGTTTCCATTTACCAGATTAGGACTTAGGGTTTAGAGCATAGCATCTTCGTTGAAGTTTAAGGGTTTAGGGTCTAGGGATTAGGGTTTAGGGTTTAGGGTTTGTGTGCAGGCGTAGTGTGCTGGACGTGGATGCTGGGGGTTCATTTTCGCTGCCGAGTTCTTCTTTGAGTCTGCTTAGCTGCCGCTTGTCTCGAGAGTTTCATTTGGTGGGGCCCTCCTTTGTTATAGATGCTGCATGCGCTTCGGGGCTTGCTGCGCTGCACATCGCGCAGCAGCACCTCAGCAGCAGCAGCAGCAGCAGCAAGTGGGCAATCGTGGGGGCCAGCAACTTGGTTCTGGATGCTGCAGCAGCAAAAGCATTTGCTGCTGCTGGCCTTCTATCTCCCTCAGGCCGCTGCCGCTCCTTCGACTGTCAAGCAGATGGTTGTGTAAGGGGAGAGGCTGTTGTGGTGCTGCTGCTAGAACAGATCAGCAGCAGCAGCAGCAACAGCAGCAGCAGCAGCAACAGCAGCAGGAGCAGCAGCAACGGAAGCAGCAGCAGAGAGGATCACGTGCTGTGTTATCTGCGGGGCACCGCGCTGCAGCAGTCGGCTAGAACTCAGAGCATCACTGCTCCTAGCTGTCTCTCGCAGCAGCAGCTGCTGCAGCAGGCGTTGCATGCAGCAGATGCTGCAGCAGAAGACATATGCTTGCTTGAGGCCCATGCTACGGGGACCATGTTAGGGGATGCTGTTGAAGCAGCAGCAATTGCTGCAGTGTTTGCTGCTCCGCAGCAAACTCTCCAGCCCTGTCCTAACTGTCTACGCTTCCAGCAGGAGCAACAAAAGCAGCAGCAGCCAAAGCAGCAGCACAAGCGCAGAGGAGTTACCCGAAGTGCAGCAGCAGCAGCAGCAACTTCAACAACAACACCGGCAGCAGCACGCTGCTGCAGATCAAAGGACAGCGACTGGGAAGATGTGGTGGTAACAACGGATCAACCCAGCAGCAGCAGCAGCAGCAGCAGCAGGATAAGCAAGTGCTGCTGCCGGCGTTTAGTAGTAGGTTGTATGAAGCCTTCTGTGGGGCATAGCGAAGCAGCAAGCGGGTTGTCAGGGCTGCTGCGAGCAGCTTTGTCTCTGCTGCACTGCATCTCTCCTCCTAGTTTGCTGCTGCAGCGGCTTCAGCCGGAGATAGAGCAGCAGTGGAGCAGCAGCAGAATCATAATGGCTTCTAAACCCTTTCATATTAATCTTCAAGAGTGGGTAGCAAACCCTAGCAGCAGCAAACAGCACTCTAATAAAACCCAGGAGGGCCCCCTAGCTGTTGCTGCTGCTCTCGGCTTTGGGGGCTCGATTGCCTACGCAGTCATCTCTAGAAACAACAGCAGCAGCCGCAGAATGCTGCTGGAGCAGCAGCAAACAAATATCGCCTGGAGACACACACAATTCCCTCTCCTTTCGGCTCACCAACAGCAGCAGCAGCAGCAACAGCAGCAGCAGCAGCAGCACGCGCTGCAGCAGCTCCTGCAGCCAGAATTGACGCACCATTTCTGGGGACCTCCGGACGAGCCAGCAAAAAATCCCGCACCGGCAGCAGCAGCAGCACCCGCAGCAGCAGCAGCAGCAACAGCACCTGCAGCAGCAGCAGCAACAGCAGCAGAAGCGGGGAAGAAGCTCCCGTTACTGCTGCTCTGTACGGAAGCAACAGCAGCAAACTGGAAGCAGTCGCTCTCGCCTTCTGGTGCGCACGTCGCCGTTGTGGGGCCCCACACCTCAGAGGAAGATATTATCCTTCTGTTGCAGCCGCAGCAACAGCAGCAACAGCAGCAGCAGCACCAACACCATCACAAGCATCAGCAGAAGAAACAGCTGAATTGGGGCTGCATTGTACTGGGCGCCTTTGTTGCTCCTCCAGCCCATACAGCAGCAGCAGCACAGCAGCAGCAGCAGCAGGTAATGCAGACGCTCCAAGGTCTCCTACAGGGCTATCGCCTGCTGCTGCTGCTGCTACAGGCTTTAGAGGCCCTCGGCGAGCAACAACACCACGTTCCCCCTGTTTTGCTGTTGCTGGAGGTCCCCCCAGAGAACAGCAACAGCAGCAAGAACAGCAGCAGCTGCTGCAGCAGCCGTTGCTGCAGGAGCACGAGCACAACGTGCTGCTGTGAGGCAGCAGGCTTGGCTTCAGGGGGCCTGCTGGAGCTGCTGGTAGATACAGCAGCAAACTTCAGCAGCAGCACCAGACGAACCACCAACTTCTCTATAGCCGTCTACGAGCAGCAGCAGCTGCAGCAGCAGCTGCAGCAGCAGCAGCAGCAGCCAGCTGACCAGCTCCTAGAGAAGCTGCGCTCGGTAGCAGCAGCTGCTGGCTGGCCCCGCTGCTTCCGAGTCTCTGGGCTATCTGCGGCCTCAGCACCAGCAGCAGCGGAAGCAGCAGCAGCAGCAGCAACAGGAAATATTCAGGTTGAGGTGCACAGACAGCAGCGTCTCTCTCCTTTGCCTCCGAGGGCCCCGGTGCTGCAGCACCGTCGCGAGGGTTTTACGCATTTGTTTGCTGTTGCAGATGGTTCTGGTTTGCTGCTGCAGCAGGTGGAGCAGCAGCAGCAGCACCAGCAGCAGCTGTCTGCTATTGAAGCAGAAAGGCAGCTGCAGCGCGTCTACAGACACAGCGGTGTTAAGATGGTGCGGGGCTCTGTACTCAGCAGCAGCTTGCTTCCTCGCCGGGGCCTCGTTTGTGTACGCGTCTTTGCTGCTGCACTGCACCCGCAAGAGACATTTGAGCTTATGCAGCAGCCACATGGAGAGACACGTGAGCTGCTGCTGAACTGCTGCTGCTGGTGTTGCTGCTGCTACTGCTGGTACTGCTGCTGGTGCTGCTGCTGCTGGTGCTGCTGATGCTGATAGTGCTGTTGCCGCGGCTGCACGTGGTGGTGCTGCTTATTTTCCTCTTGCTGCAGCTCTTGCTGCTGCTGTGGCTGCTGCTGTGGCTGCTGCTGTGGCTGCTGCTGCTCCTGTTGCTGCTGTTGCTGCTCCTGCTGGTATTGCTGCTGCGCCGCTGCTCTCGCCTCTGCTGCTGTGTGTGACGCGACGTGCCTCTTGCTGAGGGCGGTGCTGCTTCTTGAAGGAGCAGCAACAAGAGCAGCAGAGGCAGCAGGCGCTGCTGCTGCTGCCGTTGTTGCTGCTGCTGCTGCACGAAAGCAGCGCGTGTCTTGCTTGTTGCTGCAGGTTCCTTGGGGCTGCGTTTTGCGGGTGTTGTTTGCTGCCCTCCCTCCTTCTTGAAGTCCGCGCTGCAGCAGCAGCAGCATGGAGAGCAGCAGCAACAGCAGCATCACCACGAGGAGGAGGCGTTTCCAGTGGGTGCTGCAGTGTGTGGGGTGGCAACCGGGTGTATAGGCAGCTACGTATTGACTCTACCAACTTCGCTAGCCCTTATAAACCCTCAGTTTTCTTTTGAGGGCGCATGCACTTTGCAGCTAGACTTGGTGCTGCTGCAGCAGCTGCTGCAGCACCTCGCAACAGCAGGGATTGAGGTGTCTCCACAACTTAGGCTGTACATCCACGGTGCAGCAGCAGGCGCGGGGTTGCTGCTGGCGCAGTATTGCGTAGCACGAGGTGCTGCTGTTGCTGCTGCCTGCCGTTCGATGCAGCAGCAGCTCCTGCTGCAGCAAGTAGGCGTGCAGGAGCCGTTGTTGCTGCCTCCTCCTCTCAAGCAACAGCAGCAGCAGCAGCACCAGCAGCATCAGCAACAGGAGGTGCTTCTGCAGCAAGAAGTAGACGTTATGGTGTATACGCAATCAGTTGACCCAAATGAGCTGCCGCTGCAGCAGCTGTCTCTCGGTGGGCAGCTGCTGCAGCTCGGCTTTGAAGAGCTGCTGCTGCACCAGCTGCTGCAAGAGCACCGCCCCGACGCGCACTGTGCATCCATCTCTTTTTCGTCTTTCTTGAAGCGGCAGCAGCAGATCGAAATGCATCTTGCAGCAGCAGCAGCAGCAGAAGACCCAGTAGCAGCAGCAGCACCGGCAGCAGCAGCAGCAGCAGAGCCTGGTCTTTCAGATTGGTGCCGAAAGTCTGGAGAGCTGCTGCAGCAAGACTGGGCCCCTCAAGCTCCCGCTGCGCTGCTGCGCGTTTCGCAGCAGGACTCAGCAGCAGCAGCAGCAGCAGCAGAAGCATACGAGCTGCTGGCAGATGAAGGCCGAGTTGGCGACGTTGTCTTGTCTCTAGACAACATCCCTCGTTGTCTTGCTGCTCCTGCTGCTGCTGTGCCTGCTGCTTCTGCTGATGCTGATGCTCCCGCTTCTCCTGCTGCTTCTCCTGAGCCTGCTGCCCTCCAGGTGGCATCGCAGCAGCAGCAGCAGCCGCAGCAGCAGCAAAAGGAGCAGCAGCATCGGGAGGATACGGAGCAGCAGCAGCAGCAAGGAGAGCAGCAGCAGGGAGGAGGGAAACAGCAGCAGGGAGAGCAGCAGCAGGGAGAAGCGCAACAGCATCAAGGAGAGCAGCAGCAGCAGCAGCAAGGAGAGCTGCCGCAGCTGGAAGAGCTGCCGCACTGGGCGCTGTCATCTGCTGCTGCCCTGCGGGGTTGGGAGTCTGAGGGTGCATGCACTGTGCTGCTTGTAGACGCAGCAGCCATAAGCAGCAGCAGCAGCAGCAGCGTAGCGGTAGCTGCTTGCCGCTGGTTGCTGGGAGAAGGGGTATCCCATGTCGTGCTGCTGACCCCTTTGCTGCAGCTGCCAGCCGAGTTAATGACAGAAGAAGGTGCTGCATTGCTGCTGCAGCATGACCAGCAGCAGCAGCAGCAGAAGCAGCAGCAGCAGCAGCAGCAGCGGAGGGGAGGCATTCTCCCCATTCATTGCAGCTGCGCTTCAGGAGCAGCAATTGCTGCAGCGCTCGATGAAGTGTTGCTGCTGCCGCGGCTTCCGCCTGTGCGTGCTGCAGTATTTCTTGTTGACGAAGAAGACTGTGAGCACCAAAGCAGCAACAGCAGCAGCAGCCACAGCAGCAGCGGGTGGTATTATCTTGAACGAGCAAGACATGCGCAAAACCTGCTGCAGGAGCTGCAGAGACACCGCATGGGCAGCAGCCTTCGCTTTTGGCTGTCAGTGAGCTATAGACGAGCCCCCGCAGCAGCACCTTCTGAAGAAGAAGCAGAAGCAGCAGCAGAAGCAGCAGAAGCAGCCGCTGCTGCTGCTGCTGCTGCTGCTGGTTCTGCTGCTGCTTGGCAGACGCCGCTGAGGCATGCTGGTTTTGCTGCTGGGGGAAATACAGACGAGGCGCCCGATGAGCTGCCCACTTCAGCAGCAGCAGCAACAACAGCAACAGCAACAGCAGCAACAGCAACGCCAGGTGAAGCAGCAGCAGCAGAAGCAGCAGCGGCAGCACAACAGAACAAAACAGAATCCCTAGTGCCACAGACTAAGAGAACCGCAGTGGCACAAGCAAGTGCAGCAGCCGCAGCAGCAAATGCAGCAGCAGCAGGAGCAAGTGCAGCAGCAGCAGCAGCAAGCGCAGCAGCAGCAGAAGCAAGTGCAGCAGCAGCAGAAGCAAATGCAGCAGCAGCAGCAGCAACAGCAGAAGCAGACAAGGCGACCCACCCTTGCTGTCAGCAACTGCTTGAGCATCTGCCGCTGCCTGTAGGGCGCTCTGCCTTGCATGCTGCTCTTGCTGCAGTTGCTGCTGCTGCTGCTGCTAAAGGACTCATAGCTCGCGAGGTGTACGTACACCCCGCGGGAGAGCCTTGCTGCAGCAGCAACGAAGTGCTGCTGGACCCCAACCCACCGCATGCAGACTGCTGCTGTGCCCTTGAGAACCTCGCGCCCCTTGACAGCAGCAGCAGCAGCAGCAGCAACAGCAGCAGTAGCAACAGCAGCAGCAGCAACAGCAGCAGCAGCAACAGCAGCTGCAGCAACAGCAGCTGCAGCAGCGTGACGATGGAGAGCCTGGTGGTTTCAGTTCTCTCGAACGCGCTGTTGCGGCGACAGCAGCAGCAGCAGCTGCAGAAGCAGCAGCAGGAGCGCGTGCATGTGCAGCACCGCTTGCCTCCTGCTGCAGCAGAAGACTTGTCTCAGCTGCTGCCTTTCGAGAGACAGAGGAGGCAAAAGAGGTTGGGTGGCGAAGAAGAGATTGAAGCGATTCGCTGTCAGGTGTATATACTTTGCAAGCAGCACTTACCTCCTAATGCGCTGCTGCTGCAGCAGCAGCCGCTGCAGTACCTGGGGCTAGATAGCATCAGCAGCAGAAGGCTCTTCTTTGCTCTCTGCTGCTGCTTCGCGCTGCAGCAGCAGCAGCAGCAGCAGCTTCAAGAAGAATTTGCTACTGGAGAGGCCTCCGCCCAGTCCCTAACAATGAAGATTGCTGCGCTGCTTATGGCAGATAAAGAAGCAGCAGCAGCAGCAGCCGCTAGAGCAGCAGCAAGCAGCAAGGCGAGCAGCAAATGCAGCAGCAGATGCAGCAGCAGATGCAGCAGCAGATGCAGCAGCAGGGCCAGCAGCAGATGCAGCAGCAGGGCCAGCAGCAGATGCAGTAGCAGGATGAGCGTTGCTTCCGAACACTGCAACGAAAGCAGCAGCAGCAACTATCATGCTGCTGCCCCAGTGCAGCAGCAGCATTGGCTATAGCGGCAGCAGCAGCAGTTGCACCAGACACAAGCAGCAGCAGCAGCTGCTGCTGTCTTCCCTATTGCTGCAGATACACTCCACGCCTGTCTAGAGACACGCTCACAAATGCAGCAGCAGCAGCAGCAGCAATTGTGTGCTTAAACCCTAAAATGCAGCCCTAAGCAAAACAGTTTCCATACAACATGTCGCTAATAAATGCAGCAGCAGCAGCAGCAGCAGCTGTGTGTTTAAACTCCAAAATGTAGCCCTAAGCAAAGCAATTTGCATAAAGCCTGTCGTTAATAAATGCAGCAGCAGCAGCAGCAAGCAGCA
>NW_013550121.1:0-10000 GCF_000499425.1 Eimeria acervulina | reverse complement strand
CCCCGAGCATCAGCAGCAAATAATCAAACTACTGGATATGTTAAGCCCCTCCTCGTCGCTAATAATATTGAGGTTTGCTGCTCCTGCTGTTGCTGCTGCTCCTGCTGCTGCTGCTGCTGCTCTCTTGCTGCGTCTACTGCTCTCTTGCTGATTCTGCTGCTCTCGTGCTGCTACTGCTACTCTCTTGCTGATTCTGCTGCCCCCTTGCTGGTGCTGGTGCTGCAGCTGCGCCTCTTTGTCATTTGCTGGAGCCTTATGCTGCTGCTCTCTTGCTGCTGATGCTGCTGCAGGTGCTGAACGCAGCAGCTCGTGCGTCAATGCTGCAGTCTCTGCCTGCGGATTTGATGAATATAAAAACCTTCGCAAGCAGAAGGGATTTGCTAGAGGTCAGCTTGCAGCTCCTGCTGCTGTTTCTTTGTTGCTACTGGTGCAGTTGCTGCATCTATTGCTGCTGCTTTTGCTGTTATTGCTACAATTACTGCTTCTGCTGCTGTTGCTGCTTCTGCTGCTGTTGCTGCCACTATTGCTGCTGCCGCTACTGCTGCTGTTACTATTGCTGCTGTTGCTGTTGCAGCAGTATTTGTGCTGCTGTTGTTGCTGTTGCTGTTGTGGGCGAGACGAAGAGATATGTTTAGTTGTTGCTGCTGATTTCTGCTGCGTAGTTTATTTTTTCTTCATTTTTGCTAGTATATTTTGTTTGTTTTTCTGTTTATTGATGTTTTTTTGAATACAACTTTATTTCGTCTTGCATGCAGGTAATGGCTCGGTCTGTAGCTCCAGCTGTATGCGGCCACGACTTGGTGAAGCGGGGTTTGCTGCTGCAGCTGTGCGGGGGCAGCAGCCTGGGCAGCAGCAGCAGCAACAATAGCAGCAGCAGCAGCATTGGGCATCGTGTGAGAGGAGACATTCATGTGCTGCTATTAGGAGATCCTTCAGCAGGGAAATCTCAGCTGCTGCGATTCGTGCTGCGGCTGCTGCCGGGTGCTATTAGTACTACAGGCAGAGGCAGCAGCGGCGTTGGTCTAACTGCTGCTGTTGCTACAGACGGAGATACGATGGAGAGAAGAGTTGAAGCAGGGGCGATGGTAATGGCTGATAAAAATATTGTTTGTATTGATGAATTCGATAAAATGCAGCAAGGAGACAGAGCAGCAATTCATGAAGTCATGGAACAGCAAACTGTCTCCGTCGCTAAAGCAGGCATCCATACGACTCTTAATGCCAGGTTCGTCTTCTTCTTCTTCTCCTCTTCTTCTTTTGTTTTCTTTTTCTTTTTCTTTTTCTTTGTCTTCTTCTTCTTCTTCTTCTTATCCTTATTCTTATTCTCATTCTTATTTTTCTTGTTCTGGTTTGTTATTTTTGTCGTTGTTGTTGTTCTTCTTCTGGTCTTCTTGTTTTTCTTTTTCTTTTTCTTCTTTTCTTCTTCTTCTGATTGTTCTGGTTGCTGTTCTTCTTCTTCTTTTGGTTGTTGCTGTTCTTCTTCTTCTTCTTCTTTTGGTTGTTGCTGTTGTTCTTCTTCTACTTCTTGCTTTTCTTTTTCTTTTTCGTCTTCTTCTTCTTCCTCTTCTTCTTCCTCCTCTTCTTCTTCTGGTTGTTTTGTTGCTCTTTTTCCTTTTCTTCTTCTTCTTCTTCTTCTTCTTCTTCTTCCTTTTCATCATCATCTTCTTCTTCTTCTTCTTCTTCTTCCTTTTCATCTTCTTCTTCTTCTTCTTCTTCTTCTTCTTCTTCTTCTTCTTCTTCTCATGCTTCTGTTTCTTTCTGTTCTTCTTTTTCTTTTTCTTCTTCGTCTTTTACTTTTGCTTCTTTTTGTTGTTTTTTGTTTTTTGTTTTCTTTCTTCTCTCCTTTGTCTGACTGTAGATGGCTCTGTCTTTATCTTTTTCTTTTTTCTTCATTCTTTTTCTCTCTTCTGTTATTTTTTCTCAGTTATTAGTTCTTTTTTCTTTTTCTTTCTTGATATTATTTTTTCTTCTTTTGCTTTCTTAATATTCTTTTTTTCTACTTTTTCTTTCTTTTGTCTCTACCTTTTTTAACAGATGTTCGGTGCTGGCAGCAGCAAATCCGCTGTATGGGTGCTGGAGCCCCGATCTGCCGTTTTCTTCGCAAGTAGCCTTTGAAGATTCTCTTCTTAGCAGATTTGATCTTATATTCATACTCAGGTCAACATACGCTGCTGCTGCTCTTGCTGCTGTTGTTGTTGCAGTTGCTGCTGCTTCTGTTGTTGCTGCTAGTGCTGCTGTGCTGTTGCTGCTTCTGCTGCTGCTGGTGGTGCTGCTCTGCTGTTACTGTTGCTGCTTCTGCTGCTGCTGTTGCTGCTTCTGCTGCTGGTGGTGCTGCTTTGCTGTTGTTGCGGGTGCTGTTGCTGCTCGGCTGGCTTTGCTGTTATACTGCTGCTGTATTGGTGCTGATGTTGCTTCTCTGCTTCTCCTGCTGCTCTGGCATTGTGTCGCGTGCTGTTGCTTCCCGCGACGTTGCTGCTGCAGCAGGTGCTGCTGCCGCTGCAGCAGCAGATAAATGTTTGCTTTGCTGCTGCACTAGGTGCTCTCTTCTATGGTGCAATGCCTCGCTCCTCATGGGTTATTGCAGGGTTATTGCAGGGTTTAGGGTTTGGTGTTTAGGGTTTAGGATTTAGGGTTTAGGGTTTGTGACGCAGGGACTCAACTTCATGTGAAGAAGACGAGCGTTTAGCGGAGGCGGTGCTGCGAAATGTCTCAGAGAAGGCGAAGCCAGCAGCAGCAACAACAACAACAGCGGCAGCAGCAGCAACAGCAGCAGGAGGAGACAAGCGCCTGCAAGGAGACAGCTTTATCCAGCCCCAAAGCGACATGCACAAACCCTCGCATGCAGCAACAGCAGATCTGCAGCAGCAAGAAGCAGAGCCAACCAAAGCCTTCTACCACAGAAATGAAATGCTCTACTATGACAAACAAGGGTAACGCAGCAGCAGCAGCAGCAACAGCAGCAGCAGCAGATCGCCGCAGGGTGGTGGGGTTGTAGTTGCGAAGAATCTTGATTTCTTTAGGGTTTAGGGCCTAGGGTTTAGGGTTTGTGATGAGGACGGGAGGAAGGCTGCTTGGCCCATGATAGTTTTAGGGTTTAGAGTTTAGGGTTTAGGCGGGCGCACGAGTGTTTGACTCTTGTTTTACTTAGGGTTTTGGGTTTAGGGTTTAGGGTTTGTGGTTTAGGCGGGAGCACGAGTGTTTGACGCACGAGTTTTTGCGCAAGTACATCGAGTTGGTTCGGTGTGGGGGCTTAGCAGCAGTTGAAGATGGTGATTTGCCGCAGCAGCAGCAGCAGCAGGAGGGGCCTCGTTTATCGGAGTCTGCTGCTGCAGCTCTTGCAGATTTCTATACAACTATTAGACAGAGGGCTGTGCAGCAGAGAGAAGAAGGAGCAGCAGCAACAAACAATCTGCTGCAGCCAGTAACTGTACGTACACTTGAAGCCTCCGTTCGTCTTGCTGCTGCGCATGCAAAGCTTCGCCTTAGAAGATGGATTACAACCGTAAGCTGCTGCTGCTGCTGTTGATATGCTGCTGCTGCTGTTTAGGGCTGTTGTTGCTGTTGTTTTGTTTGGCTTTTGCTGCTTTCTTTGCATGCTGCTCCTGCTGCTAGTGGAGTTGTTGCTGCTGCTGCTGTCGGCGGTGGTGCTGCCGCGTATTTTGGTACTGCTGCTATCCCTTCTGCTGCTGTTGCTGCTGCTGCTGCTGCAGGAAGACGTGCAGGTGGCGCAGCAGTTGCTGCTGCACACTTTGTTTGGGGAGGACACATTTAGAGATGAGGAGACAGAGACAGAGACAGAGACAGACGAAGAAGAAGAAGCAGCACCTGCACGAAGGAGGAAGCCAAGAAGAAAAGCAGCCGACAGCCAGCATAAGAGGTAGCAGCACTATTATTATTTTATTATTTTTATTGCTACCTTTATCTTTACTTTTTATATTATTGTCTTTTGCTATCTATTATTGTTCTTCTTTTAACTCCTCAATACACTCAAATTGCTTTGTGTATTTTTGCTGCTGTTTTATTGCTGCTGCTGTTTTATTCTTTTGCGTCTGGCTATTACTGTTGTTATACTAGTTATATATATATATATATATATATATATCTGTTTTGCTATATATATATATATATATTTTTTTTTTAATATACACTATATATAACTATTATTTTATTATAATAATAAGAACAGCAGTTGTGATTGTATGCTGCAGACCGAGAAGAGGAAAGGGCCCCGCCAATGAAGGTGACATTCTGCTGCTGCTGCATTTGCTGCTGCTGCTGCGTTTGCTGCTGCTGCTGCTGCTTTCGTTTGCTCATGTAGGCAGTTGCCCATGTGCTGCTGTACGACGTGCTGCGGTTGCTGCTGCATTTGCTGCTGCGTTTGCTGCTGCAGATGAGGCGATGGCGCAGGAGATGGAGGGCCTGGAGATAGGCGAAACGAAGAAAAGGCGCACGAGGAGAGCAGCAGCAGCAGCAGCGGGGGGAGGAGACGCAGCAGCAGAAGCAAGGGAGAGGAACGAAGCGCTGCAGTCTCTCCACGCTCAAGGACTCAGGTATGCCAAGTAGCCAAGCAAACAGCTAGCTAGCTATTTGGCTAGCTAGCTAGCTAGCTAGCTAGATAACTAGACAGCTAGCTGGCGATTGGGATTCCGCTATGTTTGCGGCTGTTAAACGATGTTGCTGGCGCTGCTGCTGCTACGTGCGTAGTATTTGCTGCTGCTGTTGTGTCTGTTTGGTGTTGTTTCTGCTGGTGTGGCTTCTGCTATTGCTTGTGTGCTTGCTGCTGTTGCTGCTGCTGTACTTGCTGCTGCTGCTGCTTGTGGACTTGCTGCTGCTGCTTGTGGACTTGCTGCTGCTGCTGCTGCTGCTGCTATGTTGTGTACAGTTCGGATATTGTACAGAGTTTAATTTTGCACTGTATTAAAGAACTGGATCAAGGCAGCGGTGTCAGTGAAGCGGCTCTTCTAGAGGCGGTGAGTTTTATTAGTCTTTGTTTGTTTCTGTTTGTTTGTTTGTTTGTATTTGCTTGTTTTCGTTTGTCTTTGTTTGTTTCTGCTTGTTTATCTTTCTTTGTCTTTGTTTGTTTCTGCTTGTTTATCTTTCTTTGCTTCTTTCTCTTTGCTCGTTTGTTTTTGTGTTTGTTTTCTTTTGTATCAATTTATTTGTTTATTTTTTGTTTCTCCTTTTGTCTCTCTTTGGATTGCATGCATCTGTGAATTCGTTTGCACTTTGCAGTTTTATCCTCTCTAGGGTTTAGGGTTTAGGGTTTGGTGTTTTTCTATTTTTCGTTCGTTTTAATTCACGTTGTCGTTCCACCTCTTTTATTGCATTTGTCTGTTTGCATGCATGCATGCATGGATTTTATTTTATTGCGTTTGTTGTTTAGTTGTATTTTATTGCCTTTGTTTCGTTCCTCATTTCTTCGCGTTTTATCAATATTTTATTTTATTGGCTTTGTTTAACATTATAATATAATTACATTTGTTGTTTTATTTTTTGCATTTGTTTTGCATTGTATTTCCCTCGCTTTGTTCATAATGTTTGTTTCATTTGTTGTTTTATTGTTTTTAGTGTTTGTATTATTCAATATTATTTTAATTGGCGTTTTATTTTAGCTGCATTTATTATTTATTGTATTTATTAATTATTTTTTATCTTCATTTTTGTTTTTGTTCTTCAGGTCTCTGCACGCGCCCTTTCGCGCGGTTTGCTGCAACCCTCAGCCGAAGAATTCCAAAAAAGTCTCCACGATCTCAACTCCAAAGATTCGGCACCCATACTGTGAGGGTTTAGGGTTTAGGGTTTAGGGTTTAGGGTTTAGCAAAGTCTCCACGAACTCAACGCCAAGTATTTGGCACCCATAGGGTTTAGGGTTTAGGGTTTAGGGTTCAGCGGAATCTCCACGAACTCAACTCAAAAGGGCTATGCGCGGATACTGTGAGGGTTCAGGGTTTAGGGTTTAGGGTTTAGGGTTTGGGGTTTGTATGTGTGCGCAGTGTCCACGACGGCCTTGTTTATGAGTGCTGATAAGGTCGGCCGACCCCACCGCATCTAGCACATGAATTGGCTAGCTAGCTAGCTAGATATCTATGCACTAACGAGCTAGCTGGCTAGCTAGCTAGCCAGGTGGGAATATTTTGCCGTACGGTTTAGGGCGAGCTGCTGAGGAGACAAAGGGCCCCTTCACCTCACACAAGCAGCAGCAGCAACAGGTGCAGCTGCAGCAACAGCTGCTGCAGCTGCAGCGGCAAGTATTGGCGTAGCTGTGCGGAGTTTGAAGATGCGGCGCAGCATTCGCTTGTGCACACCTTAGCAAACAGCTAGCTAGCTAGCTAGCTAGCTAACGGATCTGAGTTTTGGTATCAAACCTCTCTGATGAAATGCTGAAAAAATCGCCCGTCTGCTGTTGCTGCTGCTGCTGCATGCATGGTGGATAAAAGAAGACAGTTGGGGCTGAGCGTAGCTGGGGGTTTGAGGTGTACATGCACCGCGCAACTTGAATTCATCTCAGTGATGCAATACAAACGAAAGCAGTTTTGTTTTTCAAAAAAAAAGTGAAGTATTTGCTGCTGCAGCAGCGGCAGCAGCAACTGCTGCAGCAACTGCAGTAGCAACTGCAGCAGCAGCTGCAGCAGCTGTCAGGCGTCCACAAAGAAGTATGAAATGCCGCACTGTGAGCAGATCTCTTCATAAGGTTGTGCTTCAGACTGAATGTCTGTTAAATCTACGGGGATCTCCTCGCCACAACGACAAACAAAAACAAATAAAGTGGAGCTCAAAGCCTCCATATCACTTAGCCGTACGCAAGCCGTGTGCTGCGATGTGCCTATACACCCCAACACATCACAAACACGTGTTTGCTCGTTATAAGGAGGGTCTGGGGTTTAGGGTTTAGGGTTTAGGGGTGCTGCATCACAAGAATATATCAAATGCAATCATCAACCCACATACACGTGACGAATGCAGCACTGAACATTCACTGTACATACACCGCAAAAACCAGCACCAGCAGCAGCAGCATTTGAAGCAAAATACCTAATTATATTTACTATGCATTTAATACAGTCTCCTAAAGAGCAAATGTGGGGTTTAAATGCTGCTTAATTCAATGAAAGACGAGAAATACAAACTCCACAGGAGCTGCACTCTCTGCACGGACGTATATACACCTTGGATGCCCACTTCTGCTGCTGCTGCTGCTGTTGCTGCTGGTTCTGCTGCACTTGCTCTCAATCACTCTGCGCTTTCTGCTGCAGCCGATGCTGCTGCGGTTCGTGCAGACGTGCTGCTTCTGTCGCTTTCAAAACTGCTATTGCTGTAGTGGCTTTTACTTGTGCTGCTACTTAAACTGGTGTTGCTTCTGCAAATGCTGTGGCTGTTGCTGCTGCCGTTGCTGCTGCTGCTGCTGCTAACTGAATTTGTTTGGCGTAGCGATGCTCTATGATGAATGCAACACAGGCATATACACCCGATAAGGCCCCGCAACAGTACATACACCTGAAAGGGAAGCATATTTCATACAGCAATCTCAAGTAGAAGGGCCTTATAGTTATTATACCTAACTTTGTCTCTTGCTTACTCATATAGTTTTTATCTTCAGCGCACTTCTTCTGCTCCACCGTTAACACTTCATACGCCTCCAACAAATCCAAAAACGTTAGCCCCTCCAAACCTCCTTGGGGCCCCTCTTTTAATTCTGACGTGGGAACGCTGGGGGCCCCCGAAGGGGCCCCTGATATAAGCGGGTTGGGGGCCCCCGTCGTAGCTCCAAGAGAAGGCCCTTCTACAGCCCCAGTGGTGGGCCCTCCAGGGGCCTCTACGCAGGATACTGAAGCCCCTTGAGAGGGTACTGGTGAAGAAGGTACAGTGGGGGCCCCCGGGGGGCCCCCATGGGAAGGCTGGTGAGTGGCTTCTTGTGTATTACCTGTAGCCTGCGTTGCGTTTTGTGTTGTTTTGTTTTGCTTGTCAGGATGATATAAGAGGGCTTTACGTCTAAAAGCCTTTTTAATGGTGTTAGGAGAGGCGCCTCTCTCTACGCCCAATACGGTGTATGGACACCTACGCGAACGGGAGGCGGAACCTCTAGGGAGATCCGCCATTCCCAAGCAACAATATGTTTTTCAATTACATTTAATTGCAGATCCTGTATATTTAAATACCTTTCTTCTTCTTTTTAGGTTAAGAAGACAACTGTTTCTTACACGGAGCCCGCACGCCCCAACCCCCTGCTCCCGCTCGAGGGCCCAGAGAGGAGGATGAGATTACATTGCATACATGAGAATAATGCAGCAAATTCACAAAATAATAGACAAAGTAGCAAAAATAATTAGAGAAAAGATGCCCGAATAAGTACACAGGACGACGAGGCTACGGAATTCAATATGCTCTTCTTACCTCTCACAGGAGCTGCGCAGACACCCTGAGGCATGCGTACCTGAGGTGATGCACTTAACAGAAATAACAGAGAAGAGCGTTAAACATTAAACCGTCTGTGCATCAATACCATGGTAATAGAGGACTTACTCTGACGGGAGGGGGTGAGCCTACCCGAGGTAAGACGTGAGCTTCCATCGGGCAAAAGAATTTCAGTAAAAGTTCCAAAGAAGCAGCTGACAGCCTCGCCAGTTTGCAAATGTTCTGGGCACAGCTGCTCAAGGGATGGGGGAAAGAAGTCAGCTTGAGATAAGATGAGTTGCAGCACAGCTCGGTGCAATTACTGCTGCAAGGAGTAAGAGGTTTGATGTTCCTTCCGAACGTCGATTGTCGTAGTTTTATCCCGGCGTTCCTGCGCTTTCTGCATGCGTAAAGCACTGAACTTCTGAAGGCTGTGGAGGGAGTCACACACACACGGGGCTTGTTTCTGAGAACCATCTCCAGCATCCGCTCAAACGACTGTAGTCCGGTGAAGAGTTAGGAGACCAGGGAACATCAACTTGAAAAGTCAGCTGATGTGTAACAAACCCATCGTGCAAAGGTAAGGAAGTCTAACTGCTTCAACGAATTTACTCGGTACATAATCTTGGAAACTGCAGAACCGCGGCGTTGGCGCCTTCAGCTTGAATTTCTGTTTCCCGGCGGTTCGCAGTGGTTATATGTTGGTAGTTGCGGCGAAACTTCTAGCCGTACGTTGGCCGCAGGAGAGGACGAATTACACAATAGGCTGAATTTGTAAACCCTCCAGAAGCACCACGACAAAATCGGTGCTACAGAGCCGGGCAGCCTGCTTTGGCAATACGGTTTCCAGGTCGCCAGTGCCTCTTTCCACAATGCGGTGCCATTCAGTGTAACCAGAGGATTCAGAGGATTCGCCCCTCTTCATGGAATGCCGTGAGCTGCAGTGGGCTCAAACGCTTACGCAACGAGCTCTTTAAAAGCCCGCTGGCCTACTTCTGACTCCGACGGCTTCATGAGAGCTCCGCAACCGCGCAGTCGCTCATGCGGAGAGAAGACGGCCAGTCCCACTGGCTGCAACTGCTAAAACAACTCGATTCCAGAGAAGCACGCGCCCACGTCACCCTCTTCAAGCCATGCACCAGCATTCTTCGGTGCAGCCCAATACCTATTCGGCTCTCCCTAGCAAGCATCCACGCAAAGATCGATGCACCTATTCACCTCGGACAGGCTTGCTAAAACACAGACAAAGAGACCTACCGCTTCCAAAAGCCAAAAATCTCCAGACAGACATCGAGCAGGGTTTCTGCCAGTTGCAATACGGCAAAGTGAGCACAAACGACAGCGTGCGGTCGATAGTCGTTGCTGCTGCCTGAGTGCAGTCCTATGATAGCTATCGTGAGTTTCCCTGAACAAAGCAGCAGGCCAGTGGTGGTGGAGCGTGCCGCCTTAAGTAAAGAACTGTTCTATTCATGCAAGAGAGCCACCTAGTATCCATCTGCATGCTTGGATGGAGTAGCAGATGAGGCCAGGACGAAGAAAGTCCGGCAACCCGGAATCGAACCAGGGACCAACAGATTACTGCACCATCTACAGTCTGCCGCTCTACCAA
>NW_013550122.1:2369-3634 GCF_000499425.1 Eimeria acervulina | reverse complement strand
TTATGTGTGGCTAGCTGCGGCTGTATGTAGCTAGCTGCGGCTGTATGTAGCTAGCTGCGGCTGTATGTAGCTAGCTGCAGCTAGCTGCTGCTTGATGAGGACCAAGGTGTACAGACACGCTTGCTGTGCTCACCGTGCGTTTGTCTTTCCCGCAATCTTCTGATAGTGAAAAAGGGCAGTTTCTTCGTTGTTAGGGTTTAGGGTTTAGGGTTTAGGGTTTAGGGCCTAGGATTCATAGTTTGGGGTTTAGGTTTGCTGACTGGTTCCTGACACTTGTCAAGAGCTGCCAACTAAATTTAGGGTTTAAAGTCTAGGGTTAAGGGTTTAGGGTTTAGGGTTTAGGGTTTGGGGCTTGGGGGGTCACCAGGTTCCGGAGGTTTTGGTTTGAGGGTTTTGAGGGTTTAGGGTTTTAGCGTTTAGTGTTTTGAAGATAGAATGACCATACTTCGACAAAACCCATCAAAGACAGCTATTTTTGTTGGGGCTGGCCTCTAGGGTTTAGGGTTTAGGGTTTAGGGTTTCCCGCATGCTCATGCTCAGCAGGCAGACCGCTCTAGGCTGAGTAGGGTTTAGGGTTTAGGGTTTAGGGTTTGTAGTTATCGTTTGGGTTATTGAATTCGTGAACTCTTTTACTGAGGAATCAACGTTTTTGAGTTGGTGGCTTAGGGATTAGAGATTAGGGTTTAGGGTTTAGGGTTTAGGGTTTAGGGTTTAGGGTTTGTCGGCAGACACAGGGGGCCCCCCAGCGGTCTCAGCCGACTGAAGTGAGGCTGCATCAATTCACTGCACATTTGTGAGTCTTCTCCCTTTAAAAAAAGGGTTTGTGGTTTATGCTCCAGTGCTTAGGGTTTAGGGTTTAGGGTTTAGGGTTTATGGTTCGTCGGTGCCGGGTTGACCGCATGCTGCTGCGGTTGGCCGTCGCCCTCCCTAGGGTTTAGGGTTTAGGGTTTAGGGTTTGCATTAGGGTTTCTTTCAAGCCGACGTCTATCTTCGTGGCTTCTGCGACTTTGGGCTCCGCGCAGCCCGGCGGATCCTCCTCCCCCCCAAACCCCAAACCCTAAACCCTAAACCCTAAACCCTAAACCCTAAACCCTAAAATGGATCCTTTTCGTGCGCTTTCGCTGCTGGAGTTGGAGAAAGAAGAACGCATAAGCAGTTTGGCGGTTTTCTCCTCCGGCGTTTTCCTAGGAACAGAGAGGGGCCTGCTTTTGAGTTGTCAGGTGTCTTTCCCTAGTGAAGAAGAAGAAGAAGCAGAGGTAGCCTAA
>NW_013550122.1:0-2269 GCF_000499425.1 Eimeria acervulina | reverse complement strand
TCACGACGTGCGTAGTGCAGACAGGAAGCCAGAGTGAACTCTGGCTTCGGGGGTATAAATAGAGGGTTTACGGTTTACGATTTGGAGGTCTCGAAGACTAGGGTTTAGGGTTTAGGGTTTAGGGTTTATGGTTTAGGGTTTAGGGTTTAGTGTTTGCTGCAGATGGTTGCGTCTATCTTCTTCCCTTTTCTCTCGCGTCGGAGGGGCACGTCCTCACCAAAGGTATATTTTATTTATTTTGTCTCCTTTTGTTTTATCTTTCTTCGTTTATCTCTCTCCTTTTGCTTTGTCTGTCTCCTTTTGGTTTGTCTGTCTCCTTGCTTGTCTCCTTTTATTGTGTGTCTCCTTTTATTTGTGTTTCCTTTCATATCTGTCGCCTTTTCGTTGATTTCTCCGTTTATAGTGTCTGTCTGTCTCCTTTTATATTGTCCGTCTCCTTATTATGTTTGTCTTCTTTTAGTTGCTGTCTCCTTATAATATTTGTTTCCTTGTAGTTGCTGTCTCCTTTTGCGTTGTCTGTCTCCTTTTATTTTGTCTGTCTCCTTTTGCTTTGTCCGTCTCCTTTTATTGTCTGTCTCCTTGTTATTGTTTGTCTCCTTTTATTTTATCTGTCTCTTTTATTGTTTGTCTCCTTTTTGTTGTTTGTCTTCCTTTATTTTATCTGTCTCCTTTTTTGCCTGTCTCCTTTTTTACGTCTGTTATTGTTGGTTTGTCTCTACTTTTTTTGTCTCCTTTCTCTGTTTTTGTTTGTTTGCTTTTGATGTATTTCTTTTTTCTTTATTTGTTTGTCTCTGTTTGCGTGTACTGTCTGTCTCCTCTTTTATATATATATATATATATATATATATTTATATCTGTCTCCTTTTACTGCACACTGTCTCTGTGCTGTCTCCTTTATCTTTTTAATTTGTTTTTTCTCTTTATTTGTCTCCTTTGTCTCCTTCTGTCGCTCCGTGGGTCTTTGTCTTTATTCGTTGCGCCGATTCCAGCGGTAGCAGCAGGAGCAGCAGCACGAGCAGCAGCAGCAGCAGCAGCAGTAGCAGCACGAACAGCAGCAGCAGCAGCACGAGCAGCAGCAGCAGCATCAACGGACACGGAAGCAGCAGCAGCATCAGCATCATCATCATTTTGTTGTTTGTTTGCTGCTGCAGGTGCTACTTGTTTATGCGCGGAGACAAAGGAGACAGTTGAAGGGATAATAGAAGAAGAGGGGCCCCCTCGTTTGTTTGTGGGGCGACGAGCAGCAGTTGAGGTGTACGTACAGCGCGGCGTAGACTTCTTTAAAGAGTTCGATGTACAGCTGCCAGCAAACAAAGACATAAAACAAATTTATTTCTTCTCTAATAAACTCCTTATCCTCACAAACACCGAATATTTCGTCGCAGACCCACAAACAGGGTAAACCCTAAACCCTAAACCCTAAACCCTAAACCCTAAAGTGCACAAACACGCATTCGATAGAAAATCCCGAGCGATTCTACAAGAGGCCTTATGGACTTGTTGAATATATATTTGCATGCCTATATATACATATACAATATACATATAATATATATATAATATATACACCTATATATATATATATTTATTTATACATGTATATGTATATATATTTATCTATTTATCTATATCGCTTCTCACCAACCTATGAATTTCTTTATTTATCGACGTGCCGTGCGTCTCGTTCGCAGTGCTGCTGCATTTGCTGCTGCACTTTCTGCTGCCTTTGCTGCTGCATTTGCTGCTGCATTTGCTGCTGCATTTGCTGCTGCATTTGCTGCTGCATTTGTTGCGTTCAGCGCAACCCAGGAGCTGTTTTCCTGCCGCAGCAGCAGCAGCAGCAGCAGCAGCAAGGGGTTGAGTGGGGTGTCTCCTTTAGCCTGCCGAATAGACGGAGACTTTCAAGTGCTGCTGCGGGGCCCTGATGATCTGGGGATCGCTTTTTGTCTCCGATCCCATCTACCAGCACACAGAAGCTCCCTCCTCCTCCCTAAAGATACTAGGGCTGCAGGTCTGCTATTATTATTATTATTATTATTATTATTATTATTATTATATTATATGCTTATATATATATGTATATATTATATTTAGTATGTGGCTGCAGGCGTAGTTTTATTGTATATATATATATATATATATATATATTTAATGTGCGGCTGCGGGTCTAGTTGTATTATTATATTATATGTTTATTTTTATGTATGATATAGTATATATATATTATATTTAGTATATATATGTATATATATGTATATACATATATATA
>NW_013550123.1:3142-6088 GCF_000499425.1 Eimeria acervulina | reverse complement strand
CGCCCCTTCGAGAAGAACCTGTCACGGCAGGTTACATTGCTCATGTCGGCGGGATATAGCATAGTACCTTAGTCCATACAGATCACCCACGGGCATAACGGGAGTGCTTCTAGCGGATTGGCATTCTAGAGAGAGCTAGCAGAGACCAAACCCGGCGCGTGAACGAACTAATGCGTTGGCTCCCTCAAACCAGCGATTGTGACGGCGTGCTATGACATGGAATTGTGCATGCAGCGGTGTAACTGCCAGACAGCTATGCCTTATGCTGCTTCGCACGCTACACATGGTCTTTTAAAGTTAAAGCCACCCAGCCAGGGCGTGTGCATGGAGGCCCCGCAGCGGGCCGATAGGCCGCAACACGTGCACTGTGGGTGGGTCGTAGGTTGCTGTATCTGTACGATTGGCTCGTCATTCCAACCCACTTTCTACAACGGCGCGCAATGTGCATCCAAGAAGGCTTATTCCAACTCTGCATAGGTCTTCAAAGTAGGAAAACGTTAGCTCTTTGTATCCTCGCACCGGTGTGATACTGTCAACATGCTGTGGGCGCGCTCCATAGAACTAGCACTTAAAGCCACAGGAGCTCCTCCCATCTGCATTCGATGGACAAGGCTCCAGGGACGCAGTATCTGTGAAGAGCCTTCTGCGTGGCTTCGTGTTATCAAATTCAGTGTCGGGAAGCGTAACGAAGGACGTGCATAATCCACAACTGAACGCCTTGGTGCCCAAACGCGTCAGAGCTCACGGAGCCTGAACAAGAAGCTTCCCCGGCGCAGCCTCACTAGCCTCTCCCGATCCACACCACAGAATGCGCTCCGACAGCTCTGGTCCACTACAGCGTCTTAAAAGCAACTGAGTACATGCCGCTTCAGCGTTCCCTTGTGCAAAGCCGAAGGGCAAACCAATCCGTTTTTGCCACACACATTGGGCAAAGTGCGCCCCCGACGCCCAACCTCCCCGCACCCACAAACCAAGAAAATTGCGTGACAGCTCCCACAGCGCACAGACAGAGGGCTGCTGGCCATCTAGTTTTGGGGGAGCGGGAGGGAGGGCGAAGGGCTACCTTGTACATCTACGCACATCCTGTGAGGCAGTGGCCACTGCGAGCTAAGCAAGCTAACATGGAAGCAGCAGGTAGTAAGCAGCCCACTTCGTCACACAGGAAATGGCACACCGCATGGCCCACATGCTTGGATCCGCCTCTACCATCTTCTGCGCAAAAGGTCTCCTCGCTTCCCTGGCTGCGTGGCTAAGCAACCGATAAAAACCACGGCGCGCCAAAGTGTCGCCGATGCTCGCAGAGTGCGTTGGCAATTATGCGCAATACGCAATTGTGAAATCGGCTTCAGCAACGGCCCATGAATTCACAATATTGTGCCACTTTAGTTCGATTCGCCGCCCATGATGGGGGCGAGCCGATCAACTGGCCTAAATACCATGCAGTAACTACCGGCAACTGCTCATGAAGCACATCAGACAGCGCCGTCAGCGTCTGCGTGCCGCTCACCACTGCCATTTCCCAGTGCCCCAGAGATTCCCACCAACATCCATTGGCATGTGAAAGGCTTGGGGATCCATTTTGCGTACTTGAACGCACAAACCGAGATGTAGCCAGTCGCATAGGAGTTTTCCTTGCCACTGTCAAGGGCTTTCGAAAATTTCGTGGCCATGCTTTCTGCCAGCCTCTTGCAAGCGCACGTCACACTGCCAAACCGCAGGAATACCTTGCAAAGCGGCAAGACCAATCCATCTAGGATCATGTGAGGTCAACCTGCAACGCACTTCCTGTTTGATCGTACTGACAATGCTAGGAAGGAGGGTGCATTCACCATTCCGCTCAGCAAAAACCCCGCGCCAGCCAGGCACACCTCCTACCCCAGCAAGCTGCCAACGCTTGGCGGTTTCTTGCAACCATGTTTCTTTGTCCTTGCGTCCCCCGCCCCTCAGTAAGAAGGCGTACCACCTGCTCAGGACAATCGACGGCATCACGCAAGACACATAGGATGCATATGCTCAAATGGAAGCTCCAATCAATGCACTTATGTCCATCCCAAAACGTGCAAAGCTGCTGCGTGTTCAGGTTTTCCCTATTTAAAGGCATGTCTCTAACGGCTCGCCTATGACAGGCAAGGTTGGCAAATGCGAGCGGATTCTGCCCTGCGCTCATGAAGACATGCGCTGTAGAACGTGTGCTAAACTCCCCCCCACTTCCTTTGGCGCAAGCGGACGTCAGCGGCACAACCCCCGCGCAGTTGTGAACAAACACGTCCCAGTGGCTCGCCTGAAAAGGCCTCTAAAGCCGGAGCACAATGGTCTGATTCTGCCGCGCTTCAGGGCAGATGCGCCGCTCTCCTCGAAGAAAACTGCAAAAGCTGGTCACCGTAGCGTGTGTCGAGATGTTGCGTATCGCGTGCTACCGCTAAGGTTCAGGACTTTCGATTTAGCACGGCTTCACGCTACCTAGAGTTTCATCGTTAACCTAGGGAAACATCGGGGAGAGCCCACGTGCGTCTGTAGCGTATCTTTCTTGCAACGCGTTAACTCGCAAACAAATTAAAATGAGGATCGCACTTAGCAGAGAAAGCCGGCATTTGCGCAACGATCGCTGTGATGGGCTCTGCCTAATCTCCCTCGAATGCGTCATATGGCAAACAACACAAAACCCACAAGTGCGCCATGTACTGTCACCGCGTCCATCAACCCTCCACCTGATAACCAATGCCCATTTCCATCACGCCGACCAAACTGAATCTCAATTGAGCTGTTTGGCCATTTCATCCCCAAACAGTTCCTAGGTCAGTGCCGCTGTCCCGAGAATTTCGACATGCTGGCGACGCACTTCCTAAAACCCAGTGGTGTAGCGCTAGTGGCCTGCTCTAGCTGACCAACTCGGCATGCGCGAATTCTTGCAAAAAGCGCTACGACAATCCAGCTGCTTGTCTACCA
>NW_013550123.1:0-3042 GCF_000499425.1 Eimeria acervulina | reverse complement strand
GACCAACTCGGCATGCGCGAATTCTTGCAAAAAGCGCTACGACAATCCAGCTGCTTGTCTACCATCACCCGCATCATTGATCGTCTATTAAACGCATAACTCTCACTGTACAGACCGCCTGGCCATGGGTGCGCTCATGTAGTTCCAATGTTCAGTAGCTTCCACGGCGAAATATCCATACGGTTCACACGCCAGCTCGCCAACCTACCCGCATCTCCTAAGAAGGGTGTCTAGCGTCAGCGCCCTCATACCCAGTTGGACACTAACGACGGAGCTCAACTCGATCGTGTGTTCCCACGCACCTCCTGTAGGGCAGAGTACATCTTACGCTATGCCATACAGCCCAGCATTAACCCAACGAATCCCGTTCAACCCTTTAACCACCGAGCATACCCAAGTGCATGCTTTAAACTGCCCGCAAATACTTGATCACGCACAAAATGGCGAAGCACTCGACTTGATCGACGTTGGGATCCCTCATGACGGCCGTCTTTGCAACAGCTCTTTTGTCACCCCGGGACTCCCGACAACGAAGGTAAGAAAGCGTCGTAGCCTCATCCACGCCCCAGAAGAAAAGCGTGATCAGTACGCTGTAGTGAATTTCTTTTCATCACCAAATCTTGGATTCACAATTTTGTGTCTGTGACTTTGGACTCTCGCACTCTAGGTGGGAGTGTGGACCAACACAACTATGCAGCATGCGTCAACAACAGGCGACTGGGTGTGAAGCATAGAAGGCCCTTCTCACACCTGCCGGCGAGAAAACCCCACGGGCATCCAGTACCCTGTGTTTGGATGTGTACACTAGCCGGGAGGCTGAGTGAGCAAAACGAGCAGTGCACGGGTGCATTACCGCATGTATTGCCATTGCGACGCGCTTGCAAAGATTGGCCGGGCATGCCCGCTGTCCCGCACGGCGTTAACAAGGGTCTATCTTTTTGTATGAATTTGATTTTACTAATATTTATGCTATTTATGCTGGCATTCTCACCTCAATTCTTAAGCAAAAATTTTCACTTGCTTTATTAATATAGAACCCTCCCCTATTGTAGATAATTTCTAATTTAGCGAGCTGCTAGGCACACTGTAAATGTTAACTGCTTCCAAGTTAACCTCCCAAATATAAACGAAATTAAATTTCATTTTGTGTTAAATACTTCATGAAAACCTTAACTTACCTTATGGGTTAGTTTCTTAACTTTCTAAAAAAAACAACTCCTAGAAAAATGTACATACCGCATATATTTTGTGCCCGTACTACAACGGACACAAGCAAACATATCACTAATGGGAAAAAAACTTCGCCACGCATATCCACATTTGGATCTCAGGCCTAGAGGCAACGTACTTCCTGGGGGACCGCGGTCAGACTGATGAGAAGGGTGGCTGCATTCTTCTTTTCACTCGACGCACATCCCTCACCAGCCCCATACACTTCTTGCCCCAGCACACTACCAACAAGATACTGAAATTCCGAGGGATACAAGTCTCCGATCTAGCCTCCACAAGCAGCCGGAATACAAAGAAAGTGAACCGCTACCTGTTACCTAGGGCTTTTCGTAAACAGGCATCTGCGCATTTGATTAGTTGTCATCCCAAGAAGCAACATCTCGTCTACCAGTGGATGCTGCGCCTCTTCATTCATGTGTGCTTTTAGATGTGTGCAAGCCTTCCATTCTCCCTCCAAACACGTGCAAAGCTCAGCAACAGAGGCGATGCAGATTTTCGCTCACGAGTTGCATTCAAAGGCATATACGCGCCCTGCACCTAAATGCAAACTGCTAAGGCGGGCCACCATAGCCTCTGTAGACACTAGGTGCGTAAAGCGTCACCTCTGAGTTGAAGCATGTTCAGTTCAGCGTGGCTTCGCACAGCTGACAGTATTGCTCTCAACCAACTGCCGTAAAGAATATAACCGCATCCGTTCGTTTTTCGTGAGACGCTTCAACTCCCAAATGCTCGTAAGCATGACTGTTTCATTCTATAAAAATCGCCTGCCGTTGGGTGACGAACGTTGTATTTTGTCTGCCTCCTCAGCCTCGTCATATGGCAAGCAATACAAATCTCTCACTTGTTGTTGGTGCGAACAAGGATCCAATCAGCCCTTCATGCCACCAACAGCACCCATTCCCTTTCCATCATATCAAGCGGAGCGCAGCATTAAGCGCACTGCCATTGATTGCAAAACAAAAACACTTCCTATTCCACTGCTGCTGCACCTCAAATTCCGATGTGCTGGCAACGCACTTCCTACAATCCATTGGTGTACAAGCAACTCTCTGCAGCGGAATGTTGAGCAGGGTCACAAGAGAAGTTCATTAACTACGTCTAAAAGCCTTGCTGAGTACACAAGCCAAAACGTCTTCAACCTGAACAGTCACCTACGCCACTTCGATCTTTCCTGCCGTTACTGGTCAAGGACGGAAAACTCTCACCTTGAAATATCTAGCAGTGGATATTCCAGAACAACGCTACACACACTCTTCATGTGCTCACTTGTGCAACGGCTCCAGCTTGAAATGCACGCCGGACCGATGTTACTCGTACGGCACCAAACCAAAATGCATTTGCTGCGTTCTCCACCCAACACCAATTTTCTCACAGCCTCCTGTACCAAGGACAACGCAGCAACGCAATGTATGCGTAGCCACAGACACCCCCCAGCACGATTTGTAGAGCAGCATAGGGGCAACATATGTTCTTGACCCTGCGTCACGAAGCCGCTGTTGAAGTGGACGTGCAAAGACGGGGCAAACAAGGCAAGAAATGCAATACTGGCCAACGAAGTGCTGCCCGGTCAGACAGGGCTTTAATGGCGATCATCAGCGAACAGTGTGCACGAAAATTCAGAAGAGGTGTCGGCGCATGTCGAGCTTCCCCTAGGTGTCCTCTCACAGCCTGAAGCAATGTTGACCCGATCCACCAAGGCCACTCACTGCAAAAAAAAAATATCTAAGACGCCCATACAACAAGCATGCTTTGACTCATAGGAAATGTCGCAATGCAAGATGGCGCTATTTTGATCACCCATGCACCCAAAAA
>NW_013550124.1:2838-4191 GCF_000499425.1 Eimeria acervulina | reverse complement strand
AGACAGAGACAGAGAGACAGAGACAGAGAGAGACAGACAGCAGAGAGGCAGAGACAGAGAGAGACAGAGACAGACAGACAGCAGAGAGACAGACAGCAGAGAGGCAGAGACAGAGACAGAGACAGAGAGAGAATATGAAGAAGAGACAATAAGACAACTATATCTTTATCTGTCTCCTTTCTGTCTCCTTCAGGACAGTTTCTAATGTCTAGTAATACATATCCTATTAGAGGCTCAGGGCATTGCTTTGCTGGGGCATCTGCTATGCCGTGAGTGCTGCAGCTTTTAATTCTAGTTGTCTTGTTTTATTTATCTATTTGTCTCCTTTTGTCTCCTTTTATGTGTCTTTGTCTCTCTTTGTTTCTGTCTCTCTTTGTCTCTCTGTCTCTTTCATCTTTATTTTACTAGCTGTCTCCTTTTGCTGCTTCTCTGTGTCTCTTATTTGACTCCTTTTCTTCTGTCTCTTTGTCTCTCACTCTCTTTTTGTCTCTTTGTTTGTCTTTTACTTTGTCTCTCCTTTGCTGTCTGTCTCTCTCTCTGTCTGTCTCTGTCTGCTGTCTCTGCTTTTATTATTTTTGTATTTGTTTATCTCTCTGCTGCCTCCTTTTCTTCAATCTTTATCCTGTCATACCCCTTCTTTAGTGGTTTAGGGTTTAGGGTTTAGGGTTTAGGGTTTTACTGTCTCCTTTTCTGCTGTCTCCTCTGCAGAGCACCTGAGGCCTCTCGTCATTTAACTCGAGCGCCTCTGAGATCGCAGACAGCTTGGGAGCGGTCAGTGAAGGCATTGTTGAGAAGCTTTGCTGCTGCTCCTGCTCCTGCTGCTGCTGCTGCTGTTGCTGCTGCTCCTGCTCCTGCTGCTGCTGCAGTACCTGCAGCAACCAACACAGCTGCTGCAGCAGCAGACGCAGCAGACGCAGCAACGTCAACGCCCATTCTTTCAAGGGACAGCTCTTCCTCTAGTCTCCACCGGCAGCTACAGCAGCAACAGCAGCAGCAGTATCTGCACCAGCAGCAACGACAACCGCAACCGCTGCAGCAGCAGCAGCAGCAGCAGGAAGAGGGGTTTGAAGTGTCTCTGCCCTTTGCCTTAAAGAGCGCCTACGCAATCCCCCCCACCGATCTGCAACACCGACAAGAGCCGCAGCAGCAAACAGCAGCAGCAGCAGCAGCAGCAGCAAGAGGAGACAGTGCCTCCTCACAGACGAAAGGAGACAGCAGCGTTGCTGGTGGTGAGGCCTCAAAAGGCCCGCAACCTCCTCCTCGCCAACGCAGCAGCAGCACTAGCAGCAACAGCAGCAGCAACACCAGCAGCAACAGCAGCAGCAGCAGCAGCAGCAACAGCAGCAGCAGCAA
>NW_013550124.1:0-2738 GCF_000499425.1 Eimeria acervulina | reverse complement strand
AAGGAGACAGCAGCGTTGCTGGTGGTGAGGCCTCAAAAGGCCCGCAACCTCCTCCTCGCCAACGTAGCAGCAGCACTAGCAGCAACAGCAGCGGCAACACCAGCAGCAACAGCAGCAGCAGCAGCAGCAACAGCAGCAGCAGCAGCAGCAGCAGCAGCGAGGTGGGTGAGTTATTAGAGGAGCCGGCTTTTACTGCTTTTCATGGGTGGCAGAAGGGCTGCATTGATTATATTTTCTTCTCCCCTCAAAACCTCCGAGTACACTCAAACCCTAAACCCTAAACCCTAAACCCTAACCGAAAACCCTAAACCCTAAACCCTAAACCCTAAGCTGTAAATGAAGTGAAGGAGATTCCTGATAGAAGTAGACACGCTAAAGAAATAAAGACAAACTGTATCTGCGCGCGTTGCTGCTGCAGTGTGCTGAATGCTGCTGCTGTACACCTTGCTGCTGCCGTTGCTGCTGCTGCTGCTGCTGCTATTGCTGCTGCTGTTCTTTGGAGTTGTTGCTGCTTGCTTCTCTTTCTTTTTTTTAGGTTACTCAGGTGTACGGACTCCCTAACTTCCTCAGTCGAGGGCGAGCTGAGTCTTGCCCCAATGAGGTCAGTCTAGCTGCTGCTGCTGTTGCTGCTGCTGTTGCTGCTGCTGTTGCTGCTGCTGCTGCTGTTGCTGCTGCTGTTGCTGCTGCTGCTGCTGTTGCTGCTGCTGTTGCCGCTGTATACTTTATTGTTGGTGTATACGTTGGTGGTGGTTGAGGTGTTGCTGTTTACGTTGCTGCTGCTGCTGCGTGTGTGTGCCTTGCTTCTGCTGCTGCACCTGCTGCTGCTGCACGTGCTGCTGCTGCTGCTGCTGCTGGGTCTTAACACGCTTAACTGTTGGTGCGGTGCATGCACAGGATGTGTGGGGTGTTGTATAGATTAATTGTGCTGTGTATGAGGAGACAGTTTGTATTATTTTGTTCATCAAGGAGATTAATATATTATTTTTCTGTCTCTTTTTCTGGTGTCTCCGCAGCTCTGGCCTGCCTCTGATCATTTGTCTCTTGTTGCTGATTTAAAACCAATTGAGGTTTTGAACGATAATAAACAAAGAGAGAAGAGACAGGATAAGGAGACACCAGACACCCCACAAGAGACACCAGACACCCCACAAGAGACACCAGACACCCCACAGGAGACACCCCACAAAAAAAAGGAGACAGCAGACACAGAGGAGACAGGAGAAAGGAGACAGATATAACAAGGAAAGAGAGAGCAGAGACAGACATTAGAGAGAGCAGACAAACAAAATAAATAAACAAGAGATAGACAGCACACAGAGACAAAACAGATATCAGCAACAGATAAGAGACAGATAAAAGATAAACAGTAGAGACAGACAGCAGAAACAGGCTTCGGCCCCCAGTAGTAAGGGTACCCTCCAATGCAGGGGCCCCCCGTAGTGGGGCCCCCAAAGGAATAGGGGGGCCTCCAGAATAAGTAGTGGGGCCCCCAAATTAAATAGGGGGCGCCCAAAATACGTAGGGGGCCCCCCCCAGGAATAGAGGGGCCCCCAAAGGAGTAGAGGGGCCCCCAAAGTAATAGGGGGGCCCCCAGTTTGTAGTAGCGGGGCCCTTAAAATGAATAGGGGGGCCCCCACAGGAATAGAGGGGCCCCCAAAAGAATAGGGGAGCCCCACAGGAATAGAGGGGCCCCCAATCTGTAGTAGCGGGGCCCCCAAAGATTAGCGGGGCCCCCAAGAAAGTAGAGGGGCCCCCTAAGTAATAGGGGGGCCCCCAAAGGAATAGGGCGACCCCCAGTTTGTACTAGCGGGCGCCCAAAAGGTAAAGGGGCCCCCAAAATGTTGAATTGAGGGGCCCCCTAAGTAATAGGGGGGCCCCCCAATACAAATAAAGGAGGGGCCCCCAATTAATACTCGAGGGGCCCCCAAGTAAAAGTGAGACCCCTCTTGAGTAATGTAGAGGGGCCCTGTTCTTACGGTTTGATGGGGCCCCTGTACATGGGGGCCCCCCTAAACATTGGGGGCCCCCTATGTATTGGGGGGCCCCCCCAATGAAGTGCAGCAAATTTAACCCTGGGTCGCGTTGCGGTGTATAGGCAGCTTGCTGCGGAGAGACGATGCAGCACCAGCAATAGCAGCAGCAGCAAAAGCGGCAGCAGCAGCAGCAGCAGCAGCAGAAGCAAAAGCGGCAGCAGCAGCAGCAGCAGCAGGAGGAGGCTCTTGGAGCGGTAGTTTGGCTGTCTCCGCTGTTGCTGCATGCATGTGCATGCATGCAGCTAAGCTGAGGCAGCGCTAGCAGGCTGATGAAGGGGTGTCTCCTTTATCTTTGTTTCTGCTACTGCTGCAGCGGGATTTAAACTTTTGTCTCTTTTCTCTTGAATGCAGCTGCAGCTAGGGCTTACGTGCATATACAGCTGGTTCTGCTTTTGCTGCTGCTCTTGCTGCTGCTTCTCTCTCTCTTTCTGCTGCTTCTGCTGCTCTTGCTGATGTTCCTCTTGCTGCTGCTTCTCGTGCTGCTGCTCTTGCTGCTGCTCCTCTTGGCCTTGCTGCTGCTGCATGCTGGAATTTGGCTGAGGTGAAGCTGAAACATTCAGCAGCAGCAGCAGCAGCAGCAGCAGCAGCAAATAGCAGCAAACACAACCGCAGCAGAACAGCAAATGAATAAAAATAATATTAAAGTAGTAAAACAAACAAAAACAAACAGACAAAGCGAAGATAGGGGCCGCTCTACGCTCTGCA
>NW_013550125.1:1739-4810 GCF_000499425.1 Eimeria acervulina | reverse complement strand
TATATTTAATGTGTATAAGTAGATAGATATTAATTATATTTTATATTGATATACTCATTTATTGTTTGCTGTTTAAGGCGTTGTTTGTTTTGTGTATTTGTCTGTCTCCTCAACTCACCTATCAGGTGTAATTTCTCTTTGCATTAACAATCTGTTTTTATTTGTTTTGTTTTTATGTTTTCTTCTTTTGCTGCTTCTTTATAAATAAATATCCTCAAATGCTTACGTGCACATCATCGGAGTTCCTGAGTGACAATATTATTAAAAAACAAAAAACAAATAAAACAAATAAATAAATAAATAAATAAATAAAACAAATAAATACATAAATAAATAAAACGAGCAAACAAGCAAGCAAAGAAACAAATAGATAAAACAAGCGAACAAACAGACACAAGAAACGAACAAACAAATAAAACAAACAACACTAGAAACCAGCAAGCAAATAAACAAACAGACAAATAAATAAAACAAACAAACGCAATAAACAAACAAACAAACAAAGAGACAAACAAGTTGAATACCCATTGCTTTCATCATTTGTCTTGCAAAGGGCCTGGAGATCAGCGTCTTTAGGCGTACGAGGGCTGCGTCTGCCGGTCTGTTGGTGGGTATGAAGAAAGAAGAAATATGAAAAGAATTATAAAGCAGCAGATGAAGAAAGAAGATATATAAAAAGAATTAAATTGACCACGAATGAAGAAAGAAGAAATATAAAAAGTATTAGAATGCAGCAAATGAAGAAAGAAGAAATATGAAAAGAATTAAATTAACAACAAATGAAGAAAGAATAAATATGAAAAGAATTATAAAGCAGCAAATAGAGAGAGAAGATATATAAAAAGAATTAAATGAACAACAAATGAAGAAGGAAGAAATATAAAAAGAATTAAAATGCAGCAAATGAAGAAAGAAGAAATATAAACAGAATTATAATGCAGAATATAAAAAAGAATTGAATGAACAACAAATGAAGAAAGAAGAAATATAAAAAGAATTAAAATGCAACAAATGAATTTGTATTGTACCTGCCGCCAGACATAACACGGGTGTTCAAGACAGCGATCTCCTTTGCTGAAAAAAGAAAGAAAAATAAAAAGATAAAACAAAATAAAAAAGAAGCGAGGAAGGAAGAGAGAGATAAAAAGATAAAGAATAAAGAAAAGGACAAAGAAAGACAAAAATAAAGAGAGAGAGAGACAGAGAAAAAGAGGGGGGAAAATTAAAGAAGTAAAAGAAAGAAAAAGAAAAAGAAAAAAAGAAAAAGAAAGAAAGTGAAGAAAGGTACAAAGAAAACAGAAAGAATTAAAGAGCAGGAGACATATATAATATATATTATATATTATATAAGGCAAATATATATATATATATATATATAATGAAACAAAACTTAATATGTATAATATATATATATATATTATATGCATATTAAGTTTTGTTTGATTTACCTGTTTGAAAAAGTTGTTTTCCTTCGCTGACAGCTGAAAGTAGACAGAAGAAAATAAGAAATAAAAAAGATAGTTACTATTATAATTATTATTCTAATTGCTTGTATAACAGCCATGTAGAATTTAATAATAGTAATAATAATAATAATAATACTTATTGTGAATATTTGTTATTAATATAATGATCATACAGATTACTAGAAAAATAGTAATTATTATTATTATTGCTGTAAATATATTAATAAATTTTAATAACAATTATAATTATTTTTATTATAATATTTAAACTCACCCGACTCCACGCACACCATCAACTCCTTCAACGACGCAGACCCCGTGCCTATCGGGATTAATTTTTTTTTAATTTTCTTCTCTTCATTTGAATATGCAAACAGACAAACAGGTCAATACATCAGGGGCTCCAGAAACACCTGCGATTTCGAAAATTATACAATAAGGCTTTGCATGCAACCACATCTGCATCCATGCATATTTATGTGGTTGCATGCATGCATACTTGCACGTATGCATGCATGCATGCATGCAAAGGATTGAAAAGATGACGCACCCAGGTTACTGGTGAAAGCAGCTATTCCTGCTGCCGTATTGATAAGCTGTGTAAGCCAGGGGGGCAATGGCTGCAGCATAAATTGGTAGACGTAATGCTTGATGAGTGATTTGCTTTGCTTTAAATCTATTTGTGCATTTTCCCTACAAAGTTCAGCTTTGAAAACCCCGGGGGTAGAGATGGTGCCGGCATTTGGGCTGTCTGCAGCTGTATCCGCAATTGGAAGATGCATAATATATATTAAATATATATATATTTTATATATTATATGTATATATATAACAACGGGAGCAGCCAGTTGTTCTATTCATTCATATAGAATAAATAGCAGAATAAATAATCTGAACGCACTCCTCCCGGTAGATGTGCTGCTTCTGAAATGAGTGTCTGCTCCTCTGTGGGGACTTCCATGATATTTTCTTCGCTTTTATACCCCCATTGCTGGCGGCCGCCATATTCAGGAGGGAGAGGCTTCACTTCAGAAATACGAGAGTAATTCTCATCAGGCCTGTAATGGGGGGCCTCTTGGGTTTTTAATATGATATTTTCAGGTTTGGGGGCCCCCATAGGCCCTGAAGAAGCGGGTTTACGGCTTGTTATTGCAAATTCAAAACAGGCTTTCGTTACCGTTCGGAGCGACAGAAGTCCGCAAGCCGCATGATGAGCGAATCAGAAATGTGGAAACCAATGAAAAACGTAATATTAAATACTTTCTCATTTACTCAGAGTTGATAGTTTTATATTATATGCAGCAATGTACCTTCGTTCCCGAGATATTCAACTTGGAAGCTGCACATACACCCCAACGTTGCCGAGTTCATTCAACCATCGTAATTGCCAGTTTTTTCTCATTGACAACAGAAAGCTCGCTTACTTTACTATTCTAAATATTAATAGAGTAAATATTATGTAGGAAACATTCTTCTGAAATTCAGACAGAATAGAATAAGCTCTGACAAACGACATCTATGTGCCGTTCTTATTCGTTGTTTGAACAACAGCACATACAAACAACAGCAAAAACAAAACAACAAATATCACAGCAGCCAAAAGTG
>NW_013550125.1:0-1639 GCF_000499425.1 Eimeria acervulina | reverse complement strand
CAGAATAGAATAAGCTCTGACAAACGACATCTATGTGCCGTTCTTATTCGTTGTTTGAACAACAACACATACAAACAACAGCAAAAACAAAACAACAAATATCACAGCAGCCAAAGTAAATGAGGAGGTACAAGAAGAAGTACCACCGCCTCATTTCCCTGTTTACTGCTGCTTCCTTTGGCGCGACTCCCCCGGAAAAACCCGCAGAAACTAACGCCACAAGAAGACTCCTCACAGTCATCCATCACGATGCGGCAGCAGCACCAGCAGCAGCGCCAGCAGCAACAGCACAGCTACAACAAAAAGTAAGACAAATGAAATTCAAAGAAGGAGAGAAATCAGTTTATAGTGTCCGCAGAATATTTCGAAGAAAGGTTCGCTGGGCATGCAGCAGCGCATGCCAGCCAACCGATGCACAAGACAAGAAGCAAAGACAAACAGCTTAACTCCGCAGGGCTTTTCAGTTGCATGCAGTTGCATGCAGCTGCATGCAGCAGATGAGCCACTGCTAGTCTGTTGTTCGTGCATGCATGCTGGCATGCACACAACTCAACTAGAAGGAAATACATCAGTGAGCAACTACCATTGAAGGCTTGCTGCTTGTTGCAACCGCATCAATTAGCCGCTGCTGTGACACAAGAATCACTATCCCTGAGTTCGCTTTTCGTCTCCAACTGCAGCTGCTGCAGCTGCAACTGCTGCTGCTGCTGTTGCTGCTGCTGCTGCTGCTGCTGCCATGGTTCTTCATCATCGTCGGAGATGAAGGCAGGGTGTATTTTGAAGCGCCAGAGGAAGCAGCACGCTAATGCAAACCCGAGAACGCCATTAATAGACCAAAGGTAAATCACCTGCACGCCCCACAACAATCAGTTTGAATGCAGCTCCCTATACACCCTAATCGCTAATAAGCTGCTCCCTAGTTCTCTCATTACCCTGCTTCTTTTCTCTCTGCCGCTGCTGCAAAGTGAGACAAAGCAAAGTTGCTGCTGCCTTCTGCTGCTTCTGCTGCTTGTGCTAAATGTGCGTGCATGCAACTAAACAGCTTATATTAAGGTTGTATTATTTTATTCTATTATTATAACAACAACGTCAATTACACTTCAGTAATTAAAAAATTCAAGCAATGCCATTATTATTATTGCTATTATTATCATATAAGAATAAGAATATAATATATATTATATATATACATATATCTATTTAAATATGTATATATATGAATATATACATCCATGTGTATCTATGTATATACATACCTACGTATATATACATATATCAATACATACATAAATATATATAGATGTATATACGTATTTATGTGCATATATATGTATATATTTATATTTATATATATATATAGATATATATACCGTCGTCCTTTCACCAACTTTATAATTATCATCTACAACTCCACGACAAAAGATTAAATTATAAAATGAAAAACACAAACAATCACAAAAGCAACTATAAAAATACAGCTATACATATCCAAACAAACAAACAAATAAACAAACATATACCTATATCTCTATCTACATATATATATATATATATTTACTTATTTATTTAATTTTCATATTTATATTTATATTTATATTTATATTTATATTTATATTTATATTTATATTTATATTTATAT
>NW_013550126.1:3019-4044 GCF_000499425.1 Eimeria acervulina | reverse complement strand
GGAGACAGTAAAAGGAGACAGTAAAAGGAGACAGTAAAAGGAGACAGTAAAAGGAGACAGGAGAAAGAAGTAGAGACAAAATAAAGAAGATATAAAGCCCACGAAGAGACAGCATAAAAGAGACAGCAAAAGTACAATAAGACCCGAAGAAGGCATCACTAGAAAGGAGACAGCTAACAGCGAGGAGACAGCAGCAAAAGGAGACAGCAGCAAAAGATGAAGGAGACAGTTAAACAGCAGCACAGCACCCCACTCGCCTGAAAGCTTATCTTTAGATAACTCTTTAAAGTTCATAGAGCCTTTTGTAATTAAATGATATAGAGGGCTTTGAGGAGTTAGATTATAGTCTCCGCATGCAACAATATGCACAAGCGTCTCTGCTTGCTGCAGTGTCTCCTCATCTAACCCCTCTAACTCTCGGGTGTATCGGCAGCCATACTCTGACGCCCACAGCAGCATGCGTCTCTTTATAGATGCATCACAACGCTCAGCAAACAACTCATGCTTCCCTTCAGACAGCAGCAACCGCTCTTCTTCTGCTGCTGCTGCACCTGCTGCACCTGCTCCTGCTGCTGCACCTGCTCCTGCTGCTGCACCTGCTCCTGCTGCTGCACCTGTTGCGGCTTGACTTGCTGCTGCTCGACCTGCTTCACCTGTGGAAACTTTATCTGCTGCATCCGCCGCCGGTGCTGCCGCTGCTGCTGCTGCTGCTGCTGCCTGACTACCCCCTTTAGCAGCACCGCGACCAGCAGCACCACCGCCAGCAGCAGGAGGAGGAGGAGAAGAAGAATGAGTAGCAGCAGCAGGCTTAGGGGTATACTGTTGTGTATGGATTTGGGGTGTATGTGCAGCACGAGGGTTTGTCTCTTTCAGCAGAGACAGAGACCCAACAGAGTTCTTTAATTCTTCATAAGCTGCAAGTACACCCCGCATTCTCATATCATAGAGGCCTTTAAATAAAAAAATTATCTGCGATAATTTAATGTCACCGCGAGAAGGAGAAAATAGTAAATGAGTATTGCCAG
>NW_013550126.1:0-2919 GCF_000499425.1 Eimeria acervulina | reverse complement strand
AGCAGCAGCAGCAGCAGAAGCACAGCAGCAAGCCACGCAGCAGCAGGAGCAGCAAGCTCAGCCAGCACAAGCAGCAGCAGCAGCAGCAGCAGAACGCGCAGCAGCCGCATGAGCAGCACCCCCAGGAAGAGCAGCAGCACGAGCAGAAGCAGCATGAGGAGCAGCAGCAGCAACAGCAGCAGCAACAACAGCAGCAGCAGCAGCAGACCTGCCGTCCCTCAAGTTAAATTCATATGCTGCAGCTTCTACTAGAGTAAATAAATCTTCACTCCAGAAGACAGCAGCACCATCACTGCGTGTCTGCGATGTCAGCTGCTTGTACGCTGAACCATATCGACGCCCTCCCAGTTGCTGCAGCAGCAGCAGCAGCAACAGCAACAGCAGCAGCAGCAGTGGCAGCAGCAGCAGCAGCAGCAACAGCAACAACAACAGGAGGAGAAGACCGTGCAGCCTAATCAGCAGCAGGAAAGAAGGCAGAAAGAACAGCAAGCGCAGCAGCACAAGCAGCAGCAGCAGCAGCAGCAGCAGCAGCAGCAGGTGTACGTACACCCGAGACCCCACACTCACCCTTCGAAAGAAAGACAGCCTCTTTGCCTCCATCTCTTGCAGACAAATGACAGAAGGCAGGTGCAGCAGCAACTCTGCTAATACTGCACGGCCCCGCCGCCCCCAAGCCAGCAGCTCAGGGTCCTGCAGCAGCAGCAGCAGCAGCAGCAGCAGCAGCAGCAACAGCAGCAACAGCAGCAGAAAACAAACAGATGCACCATCGAGCCCAAGCTGCTGCTGCTGCTGCAGCGCAACAGGCAGGAACTGCGCAGATGCACACACGGAGACTGCTGCACATCAACACAGCAGCAGCAGCAGCAGCAACGGCAGCAGCAGCAGCAACAGCAGCAACAGCATTTACTTGTTTATTATATTTTTCATCTACGAGGCTTTCTGCTAGCACATTAAAAGACATAACACGCCAGTGTCCCCTCTTAACTGGGGCCCCTGCTGCTGGCCTCAGCAACTGTCTCCTTTTATTTGCTGCTGCTGCTGCTGTTGACTGCAGCAACTCAGCACCCAAAGGCAGCCAACGGCGACCTGCTGTTTGCTGCTGTTGCTGCTGCTGCTGCTGGTGCTGCTGCTGCTCCTGGTGCTGCTGCTGCTCTCCACCGCCGCTGCTCCGCTCTAGGCCCCTCCGAGGGCGGCGACGGGGGCCCACGCTGCTGCAGCAGCAGCTGCTGCTGCTGCTGCCAGTACAAGGCCTGCTGCTGCTGCTGCTGCTGCTGCCACGAATAGCTATTCTGCTGCACCTCCACCATCAACGCGCGTAGAGGCTGCTGCAGCAGCTGCTGCGTCTGCAGCAACTGCTGCTGCTGCTGCGCCTGCAGCAACTGCTGCTGCTGCTGCGCCTGCAGCAACTGCTGCTGCTGCTGTGCCTGCAAGAACTGCTGCTGCTGCTGTGCCTGCAAGAACTGCTGCTGCTGCGCCTGCAGGAAATGCTGCTGCTGCATCCACTGCGGCTGCGGGTGCTGCTGCTGCACCCACTGCGGCTGCGGGTGCTGCTGCTGCACCCACTGCGGCTGCAGGTGCTGCTGCTGCACCCACTGCGGCTGGTGCTGATGCTGCTGCTGCAGCAAACTCTCCGGTAGAGGCTGCTGCAGCAGCTGCTGCGTCTGCAGCAACTGCTGCTGCTGCTGCGCCTGCAGCAACTGCTGCTGCTGCTGCGCCTGCAGCAACTGCTGCTGCTGCTGTGCCTGCAAGAACTGCTGCTGCTGCTGTGCCTGCAAGAACTGCTGCTGCTGCGCCTGCAGGAAATGCTGCTGCTGCATCCACTGCGGCTGCGGGTGCTGCTGCTGCACCCACTGCGGCTGCGGGTGCTGCTGCTGCACCCACTGCGGCTGCAGGTGCTGCTGCTGCACCCACTGCGGCTGGTGCTGATGCTGCTGCTGCAGCAAACTCTCCGGGTGCTGCGCACCACCCGACTGCCGCAGCTGCTGATGGGTCTGCTGCTTGCGTCTGCGCATTACTGCTGAAAGGGGCTTTGCTGCTGCTGCTGCTGCTGCATCTGCTGCTGCTGAGCCTCCTTCCCGCTGCTGCTGCATGAATCGACCGCCTCCACGAGCAGCTGCAGAAGTAGTACAAGTAGGAGAAGCAGCAGCAGCAGCAGATGCTGCTGCTGCTGCTGCTGCTGCTGACGTCGTAGGTATCTGCTGCCAGAACCAGCGGCGATTGTGGGGCCCCCCCCTTTGAGGGGGCCCCCACTGCGACATATGCTGGGGGCCCTGCGGGGTGCAGCAGTACCCTAAGGGGGCTCTCCGCAGCGTTGGCTCTTGAGCAGCAGCAGCAGCAGGAGCAGGAGCAGCAGCAGCAGGAGGCAGCAGCGCTGCTGGAGAGGAACAGAATTGAGGGGGGCCCCCTTGAAGGTTGATGAAAGCGTCAGGCAGCAAACTGAATGAAGACGCCTTCATAAAAGTATTAGGGGGGCCCCCTGAAGCAGCAGCAGATGAAGAACGTCTTGGGGGCCCCCCTCCTTCTGTCCTGCGGGGGGCCCCCGCTGATGCTGCTCCTCTATAAGGCATTCTATACAGTAGACACCGCAGCCGCAGCAGCAATAGACTACCTTCAGTGCTGCTGCTATGCATCTCTAATGCAGCACAACACCCGCATGCACTGCAGCAGATGCTACCCTCAATGCATGCGGAGACCTACTAGGAGAATAGCAGCAGCCTTGCTGCTGCATATGCTGCTGTTGCTGCTGCTGTTCGTGCTGCTGCTACGCTACTACGGCTGCTGCTGATCCTCCCGCTGGAGCCCGTGATGCTGCTCCTCGTGCTGCTGCAGGTCGTGCAGCCGGTGCAACTGCTGTTGCACTTCGTGCTGCTGCTGCTGCTCGTGCTGCTGCTTCCAAACAGTGCTGCTGCTGCTGTGGCT
>NW_013550127.1:525-4945 GCF_000499425.1 Eimeria acervulina | reverse complement strand
ATATAATAAACGTATATTGTAACACCCAAAACAAATAATAATGACTGCATGTGAACACAAAATATAAATAAGCTGCATGCAAACAAACGCCTGATAAAATTTTGTTTCTATCGTAATCTCCCGCTGACTGCGACAACTTCTTTCTTTTCAGGCTACACGCCTGCCCCAGCAGCAGCAACACCAAGAGCAGCAGCAGCAGCAGCAGCAGCAGCTTTTGCGAGTCTTGTTGTGCGAGCGAGTTCAGCAGGTCGAAGAAAGCGCAGAAGAGCTGCGCGAAATACTGCGAAAAAGAATTTAAAAATTCATCGATGCTCTGCGCTGCATTCAACGCCATGAGAGAGTCATGTGCTGGCGGTAAGCGAAACACTTACATCAACCCTAGTAATTAAAACTAATTGTTTATAATAAGTAAAATAAATAAATAAATAAATAAATAAATATATATATATATATATAGTATATATAGCTATATGCACATACATTAATACGTACATGCAATATATATCAAACATAAATATAAAATATATAGATATATATATATATATATATATATGTTTCTATATTTGCATGTATGTATGCTTTTGGTTTGTTTGTTCATTTGCCAGCGTTTACTTCTTCGCTGTAATCATCAGTCGTTTGAATTTTTAATTTTATATTTTGTTTTGCTGCGGCCTTCGTTTGTTTTTTTTGTCTTTGTTTATTGTTTGCAGCGATATTTGTGATTGTTGTGTTTCTGTTTATTTAAATTTGTTTAAAAATATTTTCTTCGATTTGTTTGTTTGAAATGTGCTGAAGAGATTTCGTTTAATTTGTTAATGCCGATCAGTTAATTCAATTGATTTTAATTTGTTTAGTTTGTCTAATTCGTTTAATTTGTTTAATTTGTTCAATAATTTATTATGTATTTATTTATTTTTACTCAGAGAAGGCAGCGGCTGTTTACTCTACTTGCGCTGCTGACGATCGACCAGACATATGTACAAGTGAGAACTACAATATAATCTACTCATTTAAACAATCTCAGTAATTAATTAATTAATTATATAATCTAATCTAATTAATTAACTAATTAATTAGTTATCGAATCTAATAGAATCTCATGTAATCAATTAATTAATTATATAATCTAATTAATTAATTATTTAATTATACGATCTAATTAATTAATTAAATTAATAATGTAATCTAATCTAATCTAACAAATTAATTTAATTGTTAATTCAAACAATTAATTAAATGTTCATTTAAACGACCGAATTAATTAATTAATTCATTCATCGTGATTTTCGAGTTGTTGACTGGCAGTTAATCTGCGCTTTAAAACAAATTAACTGTTAATTTAAACAATCAAATTAATAAATTAGTAAATTAAAGAATAAAAATAATTAATTGGTAATTAATTAATTTAAACAATCAGACTAATTAACTAATTAATCTATTTAATTAACCTAATTAATTAAACTAATTTAATTAATTAATTTATTAGTAGTCAGCTTCCATGCTGATTATTAATTCAGCAGATAAATTTATTGTAAATTTCAACAATCGAATTAATTATTAATCGACTAGCGGCATATTAAAACAATTAAATTAATTAATGGACAATTAAATTAAACCCAATTAATTATTTTATAACTGAAACAATCAAAAGAATTAACAAACAACAGACTAAAACAATCGACAGGCTATTGAAAAGAAATAAATAAATTATTTATAACTAATTAAAATCGCCGCCAACCCAAAAAATGAAAATCAACTCAACTAATTAATAACTGAATAAACAAACTAACTAAGAAGTCAAACACTTTCTATATACTATTATATATAATATAGTATATATAATATATATTATATATTATAGATTGTAGATTATATATTATATATGTTACATATTAAATATTATATACTATATATTATATATATATTTATAAGTGTATATACTATAAAATATGAAATATATTATAATATCTAACTGAATGCTTTAACTGTCTACAGAAGAAACTTGTAAAATGTGCTGCATAACCTACAAAAGACCCGAAGGCATTGCTCCTGCCTCTTGGTAAGAAGTTAACTGCAATAAATAAAAAAATAAAGTCAATAAAAAAGAAGAAAAGTGAATATAAACAAATGATGAGGGTGAACAAATGAATAAAATGAACATATATAAAGGCGTGTAAAAGTAAAAGCAATTCGAAAAACAAATTAACCCTTTAAACATAATAAAGGGGTTATGCATGTAAACAAATTAACAGAGAAACGCTCGTCTCTGCTTCAGGTTCACATTAATCAATGAATGCCAATCACTGTGCAAAACGCAGAGAAGCCGCTTCGCCCAAACTCTGTTGGGTTGACAGCCGAAAACAAAATCAAAGAAAGAAAAAAAACATTCATTAAAAAAAATAAACAAATTAATTTACTTAATTTAAACCCCCTCCCTTATACACTCTTCTGGTGTTGTAAACTACAGAAAGACAAACTGCAGCCATCATATAATATTGCTATTCTTTGTTTTCTAATTGTTTACCCTTAATAAATAGGGCGGGGCATCATTTGTATGTATTTCTTTATTCTAATAGCAACTCTCTTCGTTTGCACTATTGCTTCATCTTGTCTATCAATATGAAGACAAGACAAACAAAAACAATAATAGTTACAGAGGCAGCGATATCAACGCATCCAACGCAGCCCCTGCCGCAGCCAAAACTGTTTGCTTCGTCGACTCCTGAACAAACACATTCAATATATACATATATATATATATATATATCTACATATATCTATATATATAAATATACATATATATGAATATTCATATTATGTATATAGAGCAGGTATAAATAGATAGTTAGGAAGTCTATAAATATATATACATGTATATATGCATGTATATATATATGGATATGTATATATATATATATAATATAGAAAGACAACGTATAAATAGATAGTTAGGAAGTCTATTAACTATCCGCATTAGAAGCCAAAGCATGCGTAAGAAGGAGTAAAGAGAATAGACAAGAATAAGAATGTGTTTAAATGAAAGATAAACAAGCAAAGAAAATCTTCACCTCGCTTTGTCTTGTTAAGTGCGCCGGGGTGCTCGGATCAACTCTGTTAACAACTCCTAAACAAACTGAGGCAGCTCTGGTCTTTGTTTTCTTTGGGTTTGCATCTGTTCGTTGTTTGCAAAGGTGATATAATTGATGCGACTCCATCTCGCACCCTATTACTCCTAAATCAACAAAAGTGTCGACTAACGATTTGTTTTCGTCAGAAAAATCAGGGAAACGCCGACCCTGAAACAAACAAATACACAAAAAAACCTATTCATACAAATATAAATACTTGCATAAAGACATATTCTAAGTATATGCATGCATATATATATATATATATATATATATATATAAAGCTACATATATATATATATATATATGATACATGAATAGACAAGTACTAAATAAATACGAACAGAAACACAAAATTGCGTTCATCACATGAAAGGCACAAAAACAAAAATAAATAAATACAACTAAACAATTTGTTTCGTGATGTCTTCTCTATGCACATTAGGAAAATATCTAAATAAAATACATAGAGTAGAAATCCATTTAATAAAGAAGTTGAATAAAACCCAGATGAATAAAATGACTAAAAAAACAGAATAATAAATAAGCAGACTAAATAAAACAAACAGAGGACAAAAACGAAAAAAACTAAATAACAAAACGAATAAAACAAATAAACAAAACAGACAAAACAAATAAAATAAACAAACAAAACAAATGAAACAAATAAAATGAATAAAAGATAAAAGCAGAATAAATAAATAAATAAATAAATAAACCACATACCTGGCAGCTATAGAAAGTCTCTGCACTAATTGCGGGTCCTTTGAGCACAACAACATCATCTTTCTTTCCTAAATTACTTTTTATTTTTTCAATTAGTTCTTCATCGCCTTTTACAGGCCCAGAGATAAGATAAGGAGAGTCAGAAAAAGAGCTTCCTTCTGTTACATTACCATCAAAATAAGAGTAATTCCTATGAACATTTTCACACAAAATATATTATATTATTTAGTTAAATGTCTATTTTTATTTGTATGCTTGGGTCTGTTTATCTACTTCATTCACTTGTGTTTTTAATCTTTACATATTTATTACTTAATCCTTTAAACAAAACAAATAATACCGTATAGATACTCTATATATTATATATCCTATATATACTGCATAATTTATATATATATATATATATTTATTTATATTACTAGTGTCTGTATGCATACAATATACAGAACTATCAATGAAACAAAAACAAATATATACATACATACATTCATATATATATGAATATATATGCATATATAATATAACATATACGTATATAAATATATATATATATATATATATATATA
>NW_013550127.1:0-425 GCF_000499425.1 Eimeria acervulina | reverse complement strand
ATATATATATATATATATATATATATACCTCTGGCAATAGTAGATTTTATCTGCAAGACAAAGAGCCCCTGGAGCGACATTTGGTTTGAAGATACCGCAGGTGCCGACTCTAACGAACGCCATCGGCTGATCTTTGAATAAATAAGAGGATTCGCGCACTAAGAAGTCCATGTTAGGTGCACCCATCCCTATCGACACTACTGACACCGGCACGCCCTTGTATACACCTGAAAATATACAAACAAATATATATATTTATATATGTATATGTATTTATATTTGTATATGTTTATATGTATGTATTGTATGTTATATATAGGTATATATTTGTTGTATATCGACAGCAGTGATATGGACACGCCTTTTTATACACCTGAAAATATACAGATATATATATATATATATATATATATATATATATATAT
>NW_013550128.1:878-4810 GCF_000499425.1 Eimeria acervulina | reverse complement strand
TATATATATATGTATATATTTGTATGCTTATATTATATTTATTTATATTATAGTTATATATAATTTATATTTATATTTATATATTATATATATTGATGTATATTATATCTGTATATTATATTTATATACATTCTGTTTATTTGTATAATATTAATATATTATATTTAATTATTATATAAACAAATATTATATATATACATATATATATGTATATACATATATATATATATTTATATATATATTTATATATATATTTATATTTGTATCCATCTCTGTGCACACATATTAATACGTCCATACACATATAAAAAATATATATAAATAAGTAAATATAAATATAAATATAAATATATTTATATATATAATACATATATATAATATATATATATACATCTGCATGCTATATATAAAAATTATTAAAGAAATGTTTTGTTTATATTGCATGCGTTAATATTATGCTGCGGTGTATATCCAATAAAAAACTAAAAAGAAAATAAACGCAGGTTGTAGTCCAGAGACCCGAGGGTTTAGGGTTTAGGGTTTAGGGTTTAGGGTTTAGTTAAGGTTTAGGGTTTAGGGTTTGTTGTTTCTGCAGCTGTGTGTTGGGCACACTGCTGCAACGAAGAGTAAATAACTGGAGCTTCTGCCTTCACTATAGCCTTAAACCCTAAACCCTAAACCCTAAACCCTAAACCCTAAACCCTAAACCCTAAACCCTAGTTGCTGGGATGTCTGTGCTGGGCGTTGTCTCGCTGCGGTTTACAAATAGAAGAAAAGCCGACATAACAGTAAAATAAAAATAAAAATATAAATAAAAGAACAAATAAAACAAAATAATAAAATAAGATAAACCTGAAAAGCTTATATAATCTAAACCCTAAACCCTAAACCCTAAACCAGCGGAGGGAGGCCCCCCCTCCCAGCCGCCTCTAAACCCTAAACCCTAAACCCTAAACCCTAAACCCTAAACCCTAAACTCTAAATAAAACACTTTTCAGATTCATTGCTGCATATTGAGACAAATTGAAGGGCTATGTATTAGCGACTAAGCTCCGAAGTTTAGGGTTTAGGGTTTAGGGTTTAGGGTTTAGGGTTTAGGAGTCGGCGGCAACAAACATCTCCTCAGTATATTCTTTTTGCTCAATAATTAAACCTCTTCATTTAAATGAGGTTGAGGGTTTTAATTTGTCTTCTTCTTCCTTCTTCTGCAGCTCTCACCCTTCATTAGGGTTTAGGGTTTAGGGTTTAGGGTTTAGGGTTTAGGGTTTGTACACTTCTCGACTACCTCTCTTTTCAACCTATATTTCTCTGTCTTTTTCTCTGCTTCAACAAACATATTAAGCAGCAGCTGCTGCTGCAGCGGCAGCAGCAGCAGCGCTAGCTTCTGCTGAGTCGACTGGGGCCCCCAGCTGCTGTTGCTGCTGCTGCAGCTCCTGCTGCTGCTGCTGCAGCAGCTGCTGCTGCTGCCAGCACTGCTGCCGCTGCTTTAGAAGCAGCAGTTGAGCTGAGGCTTGTTTTTACCAGCAACAGCAGCAGCAGCAGCAGCAGTAGCAACAACAGCAGCAGCAATAGCAGCAGCAGCAGCAACGGAAGCATCATCAACAACCGCAGCACAAGCACAGTATTAGCAGCAGCAGCAACAGCAACAGCAGCAACTACGCAAGCAACTGCAGAATCAGCAGCAGCAGGAGCAGCAGCAGCGCTACATTGTCGCTGATAAGCAGCAGCAACAGCATCTGCAGCAGCGCTCGCCTCAGAGACATCTGCAGCAACCTTAGCAGCAGCAGCAGCAGCAGCAGCAACCTGAGCAGCTGCAGCAGGAGCAGCAGAAGGAGCAGCAGCAGCAACAGCAGCAGCAGCAGCAGCAGAAATGATGTCAAGGAAGCTGCTGCTGCAGCGCGAGGGTTTATTTCCTTGGGGTATTGGGGGGGAATTCGGGGTTTCTGCTGCTGCTGGTTCTGCTGCTGCTGCTGCATGCAGCAGCAGCTGCAGCAGCTGCAGCAGCAGAGGGGGTTTAGGGTTTACAGAAGGCGGTGAGTGGATATCTTTGGCCGGCGTAAAATATAGACGACAAATTATATACGACATGCTCTGGAAAGATAAGAAAGTGCTGCAGCAGCAGCAACAGCAGCAGCAGCATATTGCTGCTGCTGCAGCAGGCGGACCGATTGCTGTGCTCTCCTCACCACAACGTAGCCCCGCAAACCCTCATAAACAACTCCCTGAACTACAGGTAAACCCTAAACCCTAAACCCTAAACCCTAAACCCTAAACCCTAAAGGGAAGCCTGAGCATGAAGGTGCATTTGCCTTATCAAATGCGTCAAACACTAAACCCTAAACCCTCAACCCTAAGCCCTAAGCCAAGATATCCACGTCAAAGCCTTCACCTATCTAAACCCTAAACCCTAAACCCTAAACCCTCGGTGTGCGCTCAGTTTTATACTGCACGGGGCCGCTTTATTTCTTCTGTTCCCTGGACCTTCTCTCGTCTAATAACGATGGAGTGGAATGAGCAAGAGGTATAAACCCTAAACCCTAAACCCTAGAACGAGTTGTTTACTCACAGCGAATCCTTTTGCTGGGTGTTTATATATCTCCGTTTGGCTTTGATTGTACCCAACAGTTTCCCGCCCCTTACCCCTCAGCATCTAGGGTTTAGGGTTTAGGGTTTAGGGTTTGGAGCGCAGGTGTTGGTGTGCGTCTTTGCTGATGCCACCGTCCACACATTTTCTGCTGCCGGAGAAAAAATTTACAGCTTTTCGTTGGGCGCTGCTATAAAAGCAGAAGGAGGCATCATTAAGGTGCGTCGAGGGTTTACGGTTTAGGGTTTAGGGTTTAGGGTTTAGGGTTTAGGGTTTAGGGTTTAGGGTTTAGAGTTTAGGGTTTAACGGGTTAGGGGTGGGGGAGGGAAGGTTCGCCTAGGGTCTCGGCTTTAAGTTTAGGGCTTGAGGTTTAGGGTTTCGAGTTTAGGGGTTTACGGGTTAGGGTTTAGGGTTTAGGGTTTAGGGTTTAGGGTTTAGGGTTTGTGCGAATTAGGCTTTGGTGTGTGGGGCGGGGATTGCGATCGTCACGAGCACAAATAAAATTTTTATTAATCAATCGTTTCGCAAGGCTAGGCTGCTGCAGCTGCAGACACCGCGTACGTACACCCTGCTGCTGCTGCTGCTGCTGTTGCTGTTGCTGCTGCTGCTGCTGATGTTGCTATTGTTGGTGGTGGTGCTGGTGCTGCTGCTATTGTTGTTGTTGGTGCTGCTGCTGCTGTTGATGCTGCTGCTGCAGCTAGTTGTCGACAGCAGCAGCAGCAGCAGCAGCAGTATCATCATTAGCCTGGTATACATTAGGAAGTATATTGTTTATTTTGTTGTTTGCTGCTGTTTGTTTGCTGCAGCACTTCGAGGGCCTCCGCTGTGTCTATGCGGCGTGTGGGGCCCCCTGCTTCCTGCTGCTGCTGCTGCTGCTGCGTATACACTCCACGGGGAGTCGCTGCAGCAAGAAGAAAATCTGTCAGAGCCTCGTTTGCTGCTAGCTACAGAAGACAGCGCACTGCTTCTTGTGGAGAGACATGCGTGGAGAGACCTCAAGTATAATCCTGCTGCTGCTGCTGTTGCTGCTGCTGCTGCTGCTCCTGCTGCTGCGGGTGGTGGTGGTGGTGGTGGTGCTGCTGCTGTTGCTGCTGCTGCGGCTGGTGTTGCTACTGCTGCTGCTGGTGATGCTGCTGGTAGTACTGGTGCTGCTGCGGTTGCTGCTGCTGCTGCTGTTGTTGTTGTTGTTGCTGTCCCCCTAACCACTTTAGTTTACCTCTGCTAGCTGCTTCCGTGTTTAGGGTTTAGGGTTTAGGGTTTAGGGTTTAGGGTTTAGGGTGTCTGTACAGGATTCCTGACGGGCCTTTTATTGCTCTCGCTCCATCGCGCAGCGGCCGATTTGTTGCTG
>NW_013550129.1:3038-3675 GCF_000499425.1 Eimeria acervulina | reverse complement strand
TCAATGCATGCATGCAGCCAGGTGTATAGACAGCTTCCATACACACACACATACATGCATGCATGCAGTGGGGTGTACATACAGCTTGCATGCATGCAGTGGGGTGTATAGGCAGCTTGCATGCATGCATGCAAGCATGCACTGGGGTGTATATATATATATATATACACGTCAATGCATGCATGCAAGCATTGGGGTATATATATATATATATATCAATGCATGCATGCATGCATGCATTGAGGTGTATATAGAGTTTATCTTACCTGTACAGTATCTTCCTAGAGCAGCAGTTTTGAGGGACTTAGCTTTATAAAGCGAGTCTGCATATTTGATAAGAGTAATATACTCCTTGCATATCTTCTCTATTTTGTTTGTACAAGAAGCAACATTACCTAGTGCTAATTTGTAATGATCTCTGTCGTACAAAATGTTCAGCAAATCCCCATAGAACGGATGGATGCTCTGCATGCACACACACATACACTTCATGCTAATAAAATATCTTCTATAATGCTTATATATATATATATAGATATAGATATAGATATAGATATAGATATATATATTATGTATATATATTAGTGTAAATATATATATATATGTATATACATGTACATATATATATATATATACA
>NW_013550129.1:0-2938 GCF_000499425.1 Eimeria acervulina | reverse complement strand
ATATATAATATATATATATATATATATATATGGTTGTATACACAATATGAAGTAGAGTAAAACATAATATAATATCAAAGTTATATCGTCAATAAATAAATACACAAAAAACAAAAATTGTATTGAGGTAGCAGACTGAAAACCAAATTCATACAAACAGCAGCAGCAGCAGCAGCAGCAGCAACAGCAGCAGCAACAGCAGCAACAGCAGCAGCAGCAGCAGCAGCACCAGCAACAGCAACAGCACTAAACAAAGAAGGAGACAGAAGGAAGCAACGCTGAAATGAATAACAAAGTAAATGAATAGAAGCAAAGATAAAAGAATCTGCAGCAATAATAAAGAAGACGAAGGAGCATAAAAGATAAATAAATAAATATAGTAAAGAAGACGAGAGAATTGAAGATAAATAAATGTAATAAAGAACAGCAGAGAGGATAAAAGATAAATAAATAAATATAATAAAGACGAGCAAGAACCAACGACAAATAAATAAATAAAACAATAAAGACTTACATCAAGCTTAGGAAAGTTTTGAGTAATTTGTTTTAACTTCTCAGTAAAAAACTCTGAAGACGCCTTAACTTTACGTATATAAAATTTTTTAATAACGCTGATATTGCTTCTCTTGTGGATTTCTGTCGGTGTCTTTCTTTGAGTCTTTGAGAGACAAACATCTATCAAAGAAGAAGCAGAGAGCACCGGGGGAAGGTCCTAAGAGATAAACAAACAAACAAAGAAAATATGCATGCAATAAAATTAACAGACAAACGAAAAATAAAGAAAAACAACAGAAGGTGAGCTTATTAATCTATCTATCTATATTATACTTGTTTGTGTAATACAGACAAAATAAACATAAATATATGATTAAAACAGATTTAGATATATCTGTTAGGGTGTATGGTCAAAGAATGAAGAAGAAAGAAGGTTTTTAAGGGTGTTATTGTTGTAGAAGGAACAATAAAGAAAAAATATATTATTTAAAAAGATAAAACAAACTAAGATAAACAAACGCACCTTCACCTTCAGCCCTCCAGACTCCATCTTCTTTGCTTTTAGAATAAATAATAAAATATAATTAATTAATTTTAATTTTGTTTGTTTTTCTTTTCTTTTTTATCGCATTTCACACGCTATCCCTACTGTGTGGCTGTGGGGAGGGCCCCTAGAGGCTCCGCCCACAGTTTAATGCGTCTTTCTTGAAGAATAAGAGAAAATATCTTCAAGCAATCAAAAAAATAAATAAATAATTCAAAATATACTCATAAAAAACAATAGAAATACAAAGAAAACTCTAAACTGCCCTCTTCTATGTAACACCTAGAGCGGTGAAGGTATATATGCTGGGGCTGCTCAGCTGTATTGCTGGTGTATATACACAACTTGCGATCATGCAAACTTGTTTTTAAAAATAATATTAAATAAATAATAAATTAAATAATAAATAAGCAGAAAAAAATAAACTAAAAAACTTCTTTTTCTACTTCTTTTTGAAGAAGTGGGCCGCCAGTAGGGCTTCACTGCATGAGGTGTCGATACACCGGAAGATGTTAATAAATAAGACAATAAATTAAAAATAATGCATTTGAATGCATTATTTTTAATTATTTGCAAATCTTTAAACTCTTAAGAGGCCAATCAATACCCTTAACGTCAACTCATCTGTCAAAAAAGCAGATATCTTCTTCCTTCCTAAACCCTAAACCCTAAACCCTAAACCCTAAACCCTAATCGCTTAACCCTAAATCCTCAACCCTCAACCCTAAATAAATAAAAAAGCAACACTAAAGACACTTCATTCAGAGACACTTTATTTTTCCTACCCCTCTCTTTCTTTCATTTATACTAAGCACGAAGAAAAACTAACAAAACAAACAAGAAAGCCAGCGCTTCCTGCTCCGCATGCATATACGTACATCTAAATATATATATTTATATATATAGATTATATATAGATATCTATAATATATATATATATATATATATATATATATATTACACATGCATATATGCATGCATGCACATACGAACTCAAGCCTCCTCATCTCTTTTAATAACAAATCCTTTGAATTACTGAATGAAGTCAATCCATTTTAATTATTGATAGATGTTCGTTTGCTTCGCTTGCCTCTTCTCTTTGCGATAATTGCTCTGAGGCATCTTCCTCCTTTGCTGCAGGGCCTCAGTAAATACGATAATATTGTTATTCTTTTTAGGATGATACAACTCTCTCTCTCTCTCTCTCTCTCTATATATATATATATATATAAATTCATCTATATCTACCTATCTGTCTATCCACCTCTCTCTCTATATATATGTATATCTATATATACATATATATATGTATATATACATATATATATATATATACATATATATATATATAGCTGTACCTGTAGCTGTATCAATACATCTAAATATATACCTAGTATCTACATCAATAATTATATACATATGCATACATATATATACATATATATATATATATTATATACATATGCACCATTTGCTTCTATAAGAATAATAACCTTTATAGCAGCTCAGGACTGTCTGAAAGATGTCTGCGGGCGGCTGTGGAGTTTAAATGAAGGTATAAAAACAAATACAGACAACCAACTACTTCACCCTCCTTGCATGCATATACATATATGTATATATATATATATATACATATATATATACATATATATATATGCATATATATATATGCATATATTATTAATGCACATAACCATACAAAGATAAATACGTATTATATGCATTATAATATAAATATAAAATATTATATATATATATATATTTTAAACAACATAGATAATGCCCCTCACATACGAAGTATGCGTAGTAAGCACCTATACAAAGAATTTATATATATATTATATATATTATATATATTATATATATTATACATATTATATATATTATATATATTAT
>NW_013550130.1:0-2500 GCF_000499425.1 Eimeria acervulina | reverse complement strand
AGATGCAGCGAAGAGAGACAGTAGAAAGCAAACAAATGCAGCAGAACAAAGAAAAAGAAATATAAAAGAAATAAAATAAAATAAAAATAAAAAGAAGATAAACAATAAAATATTTAAATAAACAAACCTCTTGTCTTCATTTCGCTGAATAAAGCAGAAGCAAACAAATCATCGGCAGGAGACGCCTATGAAGGAGACAGATGAAAGAAAGTAAAAAATAAATAAACATAAAACAATAAAACACATGCATCTGCATGCAGCTACGTTCAGTTATATATAAACAAAAACAAAGAAGAGAGAGAGAGAGAGAGAGAGAGACAAAGACAGACAGAGACAGAGAGAGAGACAGAGATAAAGAAATACACAAGGAGACAGACACACAGACACCAAAACAAAGACAGATCTGCTGCTCTCTACTTTTGTCTGCTGCTCTGTCTTTTGCTGTCTCCTTTTATCTCTTTGTCTGTCTCCTTTCATCTCTTTTATTTCTTTAATCTGTTTTATTTCTTTTATCTCTTTTGTTTCTTTTATCTCGTTTATGTTGTTGTCTCTCTTTGTTTCTTTAGCTGTCTCCTTCTGTCTTTGGCTGTCTCCTGTCTTTTATTTTATATTTTTTTTTATTTTTTAATCTTTTTTTGCTTCTTTTACTTTCTCTGTCTCCTTTTACTTTTTCTGTCTGTCTCTTTAATTCATATTTATTTTAATTTATTTTAATTTATTTTAATTTATTTTAATTTATTTTAATTTATTTTAATTTATTTGTTTGTCTTTGTTTTATACCGGCTGCAACACGAAGACAAAAATTTGGACATCGATTGGCCGCAACCAAAAAAGAAATTCTGCGGCGTCTTCCTGAACAAACAAACAAATAAAATTAATAAATATTAATATTAATATTAATATTAATATTAATATTAATATTAATATTAATATTAATAAATATAGATATAGATATAAATATAAATATTAATATTAAATATTAGTATTAATATTAATATTAATATATGAGTGTAAATAAAAATATAAATATAAATATAAATATAAATATAAACAAAAAGAGATAAAGAGATAAAGAGAGAGAGCAGAGATATGTCGGGGCTAAGGATGTCTTCTCTGTCTCTTTGTCTGTTTTTTTATTTATTTTTATAAAACGTAAAACAAAACAAATTAAAATAAATAAAATAAATAAAGCAAAATATATAAACTAAACAAAATAAACACAATAAATAACAAAAGAAACAAAATAAACAAACAAAACAAGCGAAATAAATAAAATAAATAAACTAAATAAAGTAAACAAAATAAACAAAATAAACAAAATAAACAAAATAAAATAAATACAATAAACAAAATAAACAAAATAAACAAAATAAAATAAACAAAATAAATTAAAATATAATCAGCTTACAAGCTGCATGCAGCAACAGCCTAAAATATCTCCTTCGCGGGGCTTCATCTTCAAAGTGCAGCCTGAGGTGTACATACACCGCAAATAAATAAATAAACAAACAAATAAAATAAATAAATAAATAAATAAATAAATAAATAATAATGCTCTTACATTCTAAGCCCTCAACTAAGTGCGGCACTTGAGACAAAACCAAACCCAGCGCATGCAAATCCTCCTGCTGCAGCTCCTGCTGCTCCTGCTGCTGCTGCTGTTGCTGCTGCTGCTCCTGTTGCTGTTGCTGTTCCTGCAGCTGCTGCTGCTGTTGCTGCTGCTTGGCGAGGCAGCGCCCGCTTAATATGAGTTTGTTTAAGAAGGGGTCAGGGAGAGGGACTGCAGCAGGAAGCACACCGCGCAGCAGCAGCAGCAGCAGCAGCAGCAGCAGCAGCATATGCAACAACAATAGCAGCAAACATAACAGCAGCTATCTTTCTAGTTGCTGGGTGTAAGCGCTGCTACCAGCGTTACTGCTGCAGTCCCTGCTGCTGCTGTTGCTGCTGCTGTTGCTGCTGCTGTAGTTTCTTCTGGTGTTGCTGCTGTCTCTCTTGGTGCTGCTGCTGCTGCTGCTGCTTACTGCATGCAGAATAGAGACACACGAGGAAGCGGCCGCCTTGCTGCTGCTGGGGCCCCACAGCAGCAGCAGCAATAACCCAGCTGCCAGCAGCAATGCCTTCGACTCTGTCTCCTTTTGCATGCACTCTACCTGCATATACACCGCAATTTCTTGTCTTTGTTTCTTTCATAAATATCTATTAATCAAATGTATAGATATAAATATTTATAATAATAATTAATAATAATAATAATAATAATAATAATAATAATAATAATAATATATTTCTTTGCGTTATCGGCAGACAGTGCAGCAAACAATCTGCAGATGTATATAAATAATTTATATTTTATATAAATTATATTTATACACATCTATACTTTATATTATATATATACATCTATATATATATATATATATATATATATATATAGACATAATATATAACATATATATATTGTTGATACAATCTATGCACAGTATACATACAGATATACACT
>NW_013550131.1:4194-4649 GCF_000499425.1 Eimeria acervulina | reverse complement strand
AGAAGAGACAAACAAACAAACAAGAAGGAGACAGAAGAAAGAGAGAGACAAATAAACAAACAAACAAACGAAAAGGAGACAGGAGAAGGAGACATGAAGTAAAGTAATTAAGAGACAGACACTGAAGGGATATATATCTGTCAATCTAACTGCAGCAATGCATGCAGCAAATAGAGGAGGTATATCTGCTGGAGAGACAGCGAGGCCTCTCTCCTGAAGAAAGCAAACAAACAAACAAACAAAACAAAACAAAAGAGATAAATTATATTAAATTAAATATAAATAAACAACAAACACAGACACAATCTATATAAATATCTATATACAAACAAAAAGGAGACAAGAGACAAACAAAACGCAAAAAGGAGACAGCAAAAATAAACATGATGAAGACAACCACAGAGACAGACGAAAAAGAAAGAGATAAGAAAAAGAAAGAAGAGATAAGAGACAAA
>NW_013550131.1:2579-4094 GCF_000499425.1 Eimeria acervulina | reverse complement strand
AAAAAGGAGACAGCAAAAATAAACATGATGAAGACAACCACAGAGACAGACGAAAAAGAAAGAGGTAATAAAAAGAAAGAAGAGATAAGACACAAGCAAACAAAACAAAAATAAAACAAACAAACAAGCAGACAATAAAGAGATAAGAGAGACACGTACAGCAGATAGACAAGCAGAGGAGACAGCAGAGATAAAGACAGCAAAGAGAGACAAACAAACAACAAAGACAAACATAAACAAAACAAACAAACAAACAAACAAACGAAGATGGAGACTATGAAGCTGCTGCTGTCGAGGAAGTTGCATGCAGCAAATTAAATAAAAAACAAAGAGATGAACAAAGACAGATCGAGGCGAAGAGACATTTTTTGTCTGTCTCCTTTTTCTTTGTCTACTCTCTTTTCCTGAGTCTCTCTTTGTCTCTGTCTCTCTCTGTCTCTCTGTCTCGCTCTCTCTCTGTCTCCGTTTCTGTCTCTGTCTCTGTCCCTCTGTCTCTCTGTCTCTGTCTCTGTCTGTCTCTGTGTCTGTTTCTGTCTCTGTCTCTCTGTGCCTCTCTGTCTCTGTCTCTGTCTCTGTCTCTGTCTCTCTGTGCCTCTCTGTCTCCCTGTCTATCTCTCTGTCTGCTGTCTCTTTTTTTTCTGTTGTCTCTCTCTCCGTCTGTCTCCGTCTGTCTCCGTTTGCTGTGTCTCTCTGTTTGCTGTCTCCTTTTGCTCTGTCTCTATCTCTTTTTTATTATTGTCTCCGTTTGCTGTGTCTCTCTGTTTGCTGTCTCCTTTCGCTCTGTCTCTTTTTTATTATTGTCTCCTTACTAGGACAGAAGCATCAACACCTGTCAGCCGCAGCGCAGCGCGCTGTCCCCATCTTGCTTCTGTCTCCTCTCTTTTAAATCTTTGTATGCCCTTCACCTTTGCTGTTGTTCCTGCTGCTGCTGCTGCTGTTCCTGCTGCTGCTGCTGCTGCTGCTGCTGCTCCTGCTGCTCCTGCGGAGACCAGCAGCACGCTGTCTCCTACGCACACTCGACCCCCCAGCACTGTGCCCGTTATAACTGTCCCTTTACCTGCAGCAGCAATGCAATCATACAATCTGCTGCTGCTGCTGCTGCTGCTGCTGTTGCTGCTGCTGCTGCTGCGCAGCCGTGGGGCCTCCGGGCTGTACAGACAGCTAGAAGAAAAACAAACTAAAGTATGTGCAGAGAGAGAGAATGAGACAAACAAAGACAAGAAAGAGACAAAACAAACAAACAGAGACAAACAGAGACAGATAGAGAGGGAGACAGAGAGAGAGACAGAGAGAGAGAGGCAGAGACGGAGACAGAGATAGACAGAGACAGAGACAGAGAGACAGAGACAGAGAGACAGAGACAGAGACAGAAGAAGAAACAGAGAAAGAGACACACGCAGAGAGACAGAGAGACAGACAAAGACAAAAGGAGACAGACAAGACAGACAGCAACAAACGAATATAACAAAAGGAGACACCAAAGACAAACCCTTTATTGCAAAGGCGTGATCGAAG
>NW_013550131.1:0-2479 GCF_000499425.1 Eimeria acervulina | reverse complement strand
GCAGTTGCTGCTGCTGCTGACAGCAGCGACACCGCAAGCACCTCTGCCTATCTATAGCTTGCTCGAGCAGACACCTTGGAGCTGCTGCTGCTGCTGTTGCTGCTGCTGCTGCTGTCTCCTCTGGGCCTCCCCTTGAGCCGCTGACGCCTTCTAGGGGGCCCCCTTGTAGCGGAGACAGCAGCAAATGAACGAGAGCTTCTTTAAGTTCTTCGATGCCCCAAGGCTCCGCTCCACCAGCTGCAGCAGCAGCAGCAAGGAGACAGCAGCAGCAGCAGCAGCAAGAAAGAGATACAGACAAGCGAATCAATCTACTTCACCCTAACTGTCAACTCAAGACCACCAAACAGCAACAGCAGCAACAGCAGCAACAGCAGCAGCAACAGCAGCAGCAGCAGCAGCAGCAGAGATGAGTTACCAGGACAGGCGCTCAAGGCCACTACGGGGACAATCCCAAAGCCCTGCTGCTGCAGCAGCCGCTGCACTTTGCTTCGCATCGCAGCAATCTGAAGCAGACAGCAGCAGCAGCAGCAGCAGCAGCAGCAGCAGTAGTCAGCAGCAGCAGCAGTAGACAGCAGCAGCAGTAGACAGCAGCAACACACAGCAGCAGCAGTAGTCTATAAAGCCCGCAATCTCTTTCTATTGAATAAAGGAGATACATAAATATACTTTAAGTTTACATATTTAATAAAGGAGACAGCTGAATAATCTTAATCTGTAGCTGCGGAGACACCTGAGTGTCTCTTACTTTTTTTTCTCTTGTCTCCTCCGGCAAGAGGTCGGCTTTGTTTAAAACCACCAAAAGAGATTTGTTCAAAGACGCACATAAAACAATACACTCTGAACAAAGAAAAAGAGAATATATATATATATATATTTATTTATTTATTTATATTTATATTTATATTTATTTTACATGTATAGATATATATATATATATATATGTAAAATATATGGATATAGATATAGACATATATATATATATATGTCTATATGTATCTATATATATATATATACATATATATATATGTATATAGGCATAGATATAGACATAGATATAGATATAGATATAGATATATATATATATAGATATAGATATGTAGATATACATATATATATATACATTTATTTATTTATTTAAATAGCTTAATTAATATGTTATTGCTTTTATATCTGTTTAATTTAATTTCTTTGTTTAAAACCATCAAAAGAGATTTGAGCAAAGAAAAACACAAAAATATACACTCGGAGACAGTAAAATATAAAGGAGACAGTAAAATATAAAGGAGACAGTAAAATATAAAGGAGACAGTAAAATATAAAGGAGACAGCAAAATATAAAAGAGATATAAAATAAAAAAGAGACAGTAAAGTATAAAAAGGGACAGCACAAATAAAGAAGAGACAGATAAATAAAAAGGAGACAGTAAAATATAAAAGATATAAAATAAAAAGGAGACAGTAAAATATAAGAGACAAAGTTAATATAATAAAAAAGAGACAAAGATATAATAAAAGGAGACAGTAAAATATAATAAAATAAAAAGGAGACAGTAAAATAAAAAGGAGACAAAGTTAATATAATATAATAAAAGGAGACAAATGATATAATAAAATAAAAAGGAGACAGTAAAATAAAAAGGAGACAGATATATTAAAATAAAAGGAGACAGATAATATAATAAAAAGAGAGAAATATAATAAAATTAAAAATAGACAAAGATATCAAAATAAAGAGGAGACACAGCCACGAGAAAGGAGACAAAGCATCTGCATCTGCTCCTGCTGCATCTGCTGCTACTATTATTACTGCTACAGCAACTACTACTACTGCTGCTGCTGCTGCTTCTGCTGCTGCTGCTGCTGCTGCATCTGCTCCTCTTACTACTACTCTTCTACCGCAACAACTCCTACTCCTGCTTCTGCTTCTGCTGCTGCTGCTGCTGCTGCTTCTGCTGCTGCTGCTGCTGCTGCTGCTGTTAGTTCGTTTAGGAGCGAGTGCTGCTGTACCTGCAGTTTGTGTTTGAATGCCCTTCGTGATGTCTAACAGCAGCAGCCCCACATCCAGCAAATGAGCGCCTCCGATAACTGCACGCAGCAGAGATGCATGCCCTGGACAGTCTATCAAACAAACCTCAGCTTCGCATGCATCTCCTGCTGCTGCTGCTGCTCCTCCTCCTCCTGCTGCTGCTGCTGATGGTGGTGGTGGTGGTGCTGCTGGTGATTCTGCTGCTGGTGCTGATTCTGCTGCTGCTGCTGCTTCAGCTGCTGCTGCTGTTGTCTCAGCTGCTTCTGCAGTCGCTGGAGCATCTGAGCATCTTCCCCTGCTGCTGCTGCTGCTGCTGCTGCTGTTGCTGTTTCCCTTGTTGCTACTGCTGCTGCTGCTGCTGCTGCTGCTGCTGTTGCTGCTGGCGTTGCTGCTGGTGTTGCTGCAGCAGCAGGTGCAGCATTTTTTATGATAAGGAAGCAGCAAAGGAAACGC
>NW_013550132.1:618-5181 GCF_000499425.1 Eimeria acervulina | reverse complement strand
TGTCTCTCTCTCTCTGTCTTTCTCTCTCTCTCTCTCTCTCTCTCTCTCTCTCTCTCTCTCTCCTTATTCTGATGCGTTGTCTCTCCCTTTCTCTTTGTTTAATTTGTCTGTCTCTTGTTTAATTAGTCTCTGTCTCTCGTTTAATTAGTCTCTGTCTCTCGTTTAATTAGTCTCTGTTTTTATATTTGTCTCTGTTTCTGTTGCCCCGTCCCCTTATCTCTTCCTCTCGCTGTCTTTGTTGCGTTGTTTACCTCCTCTCTCTGTTTCTGTCTGTCTCCTTCTATCTTTATATCAGTCTCTGTTTCTCTTTGTTTATTTCTTACTGTTATGTTGTCTGTCTCTGTCTCTGTCTCTTTGTTGCTTTGTCTCTCTGCCTCCATCTCTACCTCTATTTATATCTTTGTCTGTCTCTCTGTTCAATTTCTGCTGTCTCTCTACTTCCTTTGTTTATATTTTCTCTTCTTTAGCGTCTCCTTTCACCCTTCTCCCCCTCTCTAAACAAACAAGCTAGCCAGCTAGCTAGCTAGCTAGCTAGCTAGCTGGTAGCTTGCAAGCTGCACCCCGCCTGGATAGCTTCCCCCCTAAGCCATCCAGCTGCCCGGATACAGCTAGCTGTCTAGCTAGCTAGCCGGTTAGCGCCTTAGCTAGCTGGTTACACGTTCAACGAGAATGACTGCAGTCAGCACAATGAACCGGGCGGGCTAGCTAGCTAGCCCGCTAGCTAGTTAGCTAGCTAGCTAGCTGCCTAGCCAGCTTCCCAACTAGCTACATATTAAGCCACCCAGCTAGCCACCCAGGTAGCTAGCTAGCTAGCTAGCTAGCTAGCTAGGTAGTAATACCTCCATTGATTGTTGAGGTATATTGTATGGGAGGAGGTAGCTAGCTGTTTGTAGGTGCACAAGGAGGAGAAGGCAGGCGGGTGTTTGAGTATGATAATATAAGTGTATGAGTATAAATTATAAAGTGTGCTGAGCCTTCTCATAGAGAGCATCCACAACAGCTGCCATATTAGCTACAGTAGACAGCACATCTGAGTAGAGTTGTGGGGTCTGCTGCTCATGAAACAGCACTAAGACCCCTAACCCTTGATCAAGCGTCCCCTTTAAGCGACCATCAAGCATCATTCTACAGAGTGTCTCCTCTATCTCTTTAACAGGTAATGCCATCAAACGCGAGACATGCGTCAACTCTATTCTAGAGTAAGCTTGCAGAGTCTTCTTAAGATCTTCTTCTATTAATGCATTATACAGTTCATCTAGATGCTGATCAACAAACATATCTTTTACTAATGCCCATCGATATCTTCTTAATAAACCCCTAAACATCTTTAGAGATCGCTCTCTACGGCTTATTGCTAACAATCTTAGAGCCTCTAAACGCACACGTGCGGGATCGTCTCCTTTTCCTCTGGGATCGTCTCCTTTTCCTCTGGGATCGTCTTCTCCCATCATGGGATCGTCTATTTCCAACGAGGGATCGTCCACCCCACACGATCCCTGATCCCCCACAACCCCACACCCCACAGGCTGCTCATAGTAACGCAAACTTTGGCGAGTCGCTAACAAAGGGGGGACCTCCTCTGGACGCCCCATCAATATCTTCGTTAGCAGCATGTAAGTCAACGCACGCATTGCTAATTCTCTTTCTTCACCTGCATACAAACAGACAGATACAAATATATATATATATATATATAAATTAAATTAGATATGCTATATATATACATATATATATATATATATCCATTTATAGGGTGTTTTTATAATATATGCATTAACGCTAATATATATAGATGAAAATATACATATATACACATCTATATACATACATACATACATATATATATATATATATATGTATCTATATGTAGTTGTATGTATACACAAACATATATAGTATATATATATATATACTATATATACATAGTCAAATGTGAATAAATATATATATATATATATATAAATATATATATATATATATATATGTATATGTATATTTATATATTTGCAAATATATGGAGAAGCACTCAGGCAAATAAACAAATAGAGGGCAAGTAGAGTATATAGACAATATATAATATATATACAATATATATATATATATATAGACAATATATAATATATATACAATATATATATATAGACAATATATAATATATATACAATATATATATATATATATAGACAATACATAATATAGAGACAAATAGAAAAAGAGATAGATTAACAACAACATATATAAAAAGAAAGGCTAAGCGCATGCATAAGGACAAACAAAGACAGAAAAACAGATATACAGAAGGGAAGGAGACAAACAAAAAGAGACGGTTGTTATCTTCTTCACTTCAGCAGCAGCAGCAGCAGCAGCAGCAGCAGTAGAAGCAGCAGCAGGAAGCGGAGCAGCAGCAGCAGCAGGAAGAGAAGGAGGAGCAGCAGCAGCGCATGCATGTATCTTGTTTGCTTACAGCCACGGAAGCGTCTATTGGCGCCAGCAACTGCTGCTGCTGCAGCTGCTGCTGCTCCTGCTGCTGCTGCTGCTGCCGCAGCAGCAGCAGCAGCTTTATCGTGTCTCCTTTGCGTCTCCTGCGTCGCCTCCTGAGTGCTGAAGGCTTCGAAGGCTTCAAAGAAATATGAGAAAGCTGTACGGTAATCCTTGTCGTGTGCATGCAACACCCCAGCCTGAACAACAAACCCTAAACCCTAAACCCTAAACCCTGAAGGTGCAGGCAGCAGTTGGGGAGGGCGTGTGAAGATGTTTAAAATAAAAATAAAGAAATAAAGCGGAAGAGACAGCAAACACTTAAAAGAAAGACAAGCAAGAGACAGAGTGCTGCTGCTGCTGCTGATGCTGCTGCTCCTTCAGCTGTCTACGTGGGGCCACAACAAAATAACACAAAATCCTACTTCATACTCAGCAGCAGCAGCAGCGAAAGCAACAGCAACAACAGCTTCAGCAGCAACAGCAACAACAGCATCGGAAGCAGCAGCAGCAACAGCTCCGGCAGCAGCAACAACAGCTTCAGCAGCAACAGTAACAACAGCTTCACCAGCAGCAGCAACAGCAGCAAGAGCTTCAGCAGCAACAGCAGCAGCAGCAGCAGCAGAAGCATACTTGAAGATCGAGCTGTCCCTGTACAGTTGGAGGGCAGTGGATAGCGTTTGCTGTTGTCTTTGCTGCAGTGAGCGCTGCTCTACTTTTAGGTGTATTCTTTAATTGATATTGTAGCTGAGACTCAAGCAGATAAACTTCTACTAGCAGCTGCTTCTCCTCTATACGCCTGCAGTCGCGCAGCAGCTGCTGCAGCTGCTGCTGCGCTTCTGATAGAGCCCCTTGCGATAGCCTAGCCTTCGCTAGAGACAAATTTAGACGCGTCTCTAAGAAATGACGACCTTCACGCTTACACCAAGCTATAGCCGGTTCGCAGACAGCAACAACAGCAGCAGGAGACACTCGGACAGCAGCAACGCATGCAATAAAGCCCCGAACAACTTTTGCTGCTCGAGACCGTGGATGCTTCTCAAATACTTTCAGACAATCTGATAAAAGATCGCATAAGCTTTCACAATCACTACACTCAGCATACACCCCAGCTAACCATCCAGCTGCTTCTTCATACACACGCAGCGCCTCTTCATTATAAGCTAAGATACTGCTGCTGCTGCTGCTGCTGCTGCTGCCGGTGCTCGTGATGCTGATTATTGGGCTCTTGTCCTTCCCTACGCTCGAAGAACCGCTTTCTGAGGATACTCCTGACCCTGTTGCTGCTGCTGCTGTTGCTGCTGCTGCTGTTGCTGCTGCTGTAGACAACGCACGCCTGCATAAAGCAATAGCCTTCTCCCTGTCGCTCTCTAGTGTTGTCTCAGCTTCCTGCAGCAGCAGAGACGCCTCCTTTAAAGATTCCTCTAGACATACCCCACCTCCATTTCCTGCTGCAGCTGCTGCTGCTGCAGCAGCAGCAGCAGCAGCAGCAGCAGCAGCGTCGGCTGCTGCAACAGAACCCTGGGACTCCCCAGGGCGCGTAGTGCCTCCCATACTAAAGAGCAGAAAACAGTTTCAGCGACTGCAGCAGCAGCAGCAGCAACAGCAGCAGCAGCAGCAGCAGTAGCAGCACCTGCTGCAGTAGACTGGTGATGATGCTGCAGCAAAGGCAGCAAAGCTGCTATACTAGTTGGAGACCCCGCTACGATCAATACAATATACTACACACATCTAATAAGAGTTAATTAGCAGAAGAGCAAAGAAGAAAATTATCAAGAAGAATATACTGCTGTTGCTGCTGCAGCTCCAGCTATACGTACGTACACCACACAGCACATGCAGCAGCAGCTGCTGCTGCTGCAGCAGCAGTAGCTGCTGCTGCAGCGCCGCCAGCAGCAGCGGCCCCCTCGCCGCCTATAGACGGTGTATCCCCTTGTCCTGAGTTTTTTATATAGTAAATAAATAATTAAAAGTATTTTAATTAAATTAAATTATATTAAACTCCTCAGGAAGGCTTCGCATAACAACAGAGTTTGATAGAAGAGACAGTGAGGGGAGCAGCAGCGGCAGCAGCAGCAGCAGCAG
>NW_013550132.1:0-518 GCF_000499425.1 Eimeria acervulina | reverse complement strand
AGCAGCAGCAGCAGCAGCGGCAGCAGCAGCAGCAGCAGCAGCAACAGCATCATTTATATAATATAGTAGAAATGCGCAGCAAAAAGAAATAAAACTCTTAAAGCAACAGACATCAGCAAACAAAGACATACAGCAGCAACCTCAAGGCTGTTGCTGCTGCTGCTGCTGTATATATATTGTTTTAAACAACAAGAAGTAAAAGAAAAGAAAGAAGCGAATAAAAGAACTTAATTAAAAAAGATAAAAATAAACAAAAAGATATAATTAAAAATATATTTATGCTGTCTCCTCTCTCTTTTTTTCTGTCTCCTTCTGTCTCCTTGCTGGCTGCACTTCTTCTTTTATTTATTTTATTTATTTTTATTTTATTTTACTTTGTTTATTTATTTTATTTTATTTAGATATATCTGAGTGAACAGACAAACAAAGACAAAAGAATAGAGACAAGAGACAGAACGAGAAAACATATACTTAATATAATATTATACTAATATTATATTATATTATATTATATTATA
>NW_013550133.1:0-2519 GCF_000499425.1 Eimeria acervulina | reverse complement strand
GTCTCCTTCTATAGCTCTAAGTCCGTCTCTTCTACTGTCTCCTTGTGATTAAATCTCTCTCTCTCTGTCTCTCTGTCTCTATCTGTCTCTCTCTTTCTGTCTCTCTGTCTCTATCTGTCTCTCTCTGTCTCTCTGTCTCTCTCTGTCTCTCTCTCTATCTTTTATTTAAATTTAATAAAGAGCTTTCTGCTGTATCTTTCTTCTGTCTCTTTCTTCTGTCTCCTTCTGCTGTCTCCTTCTGCTGTCTCCTTCTTACTCTTCTTGTTTTATTATAGATTTAAATGTCTTTACATGCTTTAATATCTATTTAACTACTGTCTCTTCAACTACTGTCTCTTCAGTTAAAGCCTCTTTAATTACTGTCTCTTCAACTACTGTCTCCTTAGCTACTGTCTCTTTAACTACTGTCTCTTTAACTACTGTCTCTTTAACTACTGTCTCTTTAACTACTGTCTCCTTAGCTACTGTCTCTTCAACTACTGTCTCTTCAACTACCGTCTCCTTAACTACTGTCTGTTCAATTAAAGCCTCTTTAATTACTGTCTCTTTAACTACTGTCTCTTTAATTACTGTCTCTTTAATTACTGTCTCTTTAATTACTGTCTCTTTAATTACTGTCTCCTTCTTACTCTTCTTGTTCTATTCTATGCAGACTCATTATCAACATCCTCGAACCCAAACTGTGCGCCAGCAGATGCACTTGTCGAATCCCTGAAATAAATAAATAAATAAATAAATAAATAAATAAATAAATATGTTTATTTATATATTTATAAACACTTATATATATATATATATATATACATTCTTTAATTATTAAATAATAAATATATAAATGCGTGAGTGAACGAACGATAATATTATATTATATTCTATATTATAATATTCGATTGTACCATATATTACTATAATATATTATTATTATATTATTATATTATATTATATTATAATATATTATATTATATTATTATATTATATTACATTATATTATTATTATATTATTATATTATTATATCATTATCATATTATTATTATACTATTATAATATATTATTATTATATTATTATATTATATTATATTTATATTATATTATTATATTTATATTATATTTATATTATATTTATATTATATTATAATGATATTGAGATTACCATTATCTCTAAGAGCCCTCATGAAGTCGGTGAAAGCCTGATGAAGTTGAGGGTTTTTAGCGTTTTCTCTAGCATCAAAGAACTCAAGAAAATTGTCTCCAGCCGGCCAAGTAAATAGAAAAGGTTTAATATAGGAGGGAAAGTTCCCGAAGGCGGCCATTTGCGCGATGATTTGCATCGATTGAACGTCGTTCGTGTTGTATCCATGCACAAAGACCAAAGCCTCAGGTAAACCCACAGCCTCAGAACGGCACCAACCCTCTACGAGCAATTCTGGACGATCCTGCAGCAGCAGCAGCAGCAGCAGCAGCAGCAACAGCAGCAGCAGGAGGAGCAGGAGGAGGAGGAGGAGAAGCAGCAGAAGAAGCAGCAGCAGCAGCAAGAACGGCAGCAAACAGCAAAGAAAAGAGACAGGATTAGAACAGGAAGGGGGGCGTTAATAGACTAAAGGAGATATCAACAACCCCACCACAGTAACACTAACAAAACAAAAGAATTAAAAGCCGCGAAGATATATATAAAAAGAAGAAAGAGCGAAGCAAACATTAAAATAAAATAAATAAAATAAATAAAATAAAATAAACAAATAAGGGGTGATAACAGGAAGAAATACAAGAGAAACGAACTGCATGCAAAGACAAACCAAACGCAGAAAGGAGACAGACAGCGAATGGCAATATTAACAAAACACAAAAGAGACAGAAAAGAGACACAAAAGAGACAGAAAAGAGACAGAAAGGAGACAGCAAACAGACAGAAAGGAGACAGAAAGGAGACAGAAAGGAGACAGCAAAGAGACAGAAAGGAGACAACAAAGAGGCGCAAAAAAGAGGAGGAGACAGAAAGGAGATAGCAAAGAGACAGAAAAGAGACAGAAAAGAGACAGAAAAGAGACAGAAAGGAGACAGCAAAGGGACAGAAAGGAGACAGAACGGGGACAGAAAGGAGACAACAGGGAGACAGAAAAGAGATAGCAAGGAGACAGAAAAGAGATAGCAAAGAGACAGAAAAGAGACAGAACGGAGACAGAAAGGAGACAGAAAGGAGACAGAAAAGAGACAGAAAAGAGACAGAACGGAGACAGAAAAGAGACAGGAAGGAGACAGAAAGGGGACGGAAAGGAGACAGTAAAGAGACAGAAAGGAGACAGCAGGAGCTAACCTCCGCCCATCCAAAGGGCCTGTCTAGCTGATTGCTGGGGTCAAGAATGTCTGTGCCTCTTCGCTGTTTATTTGCGTCTCCTTCCTGCTGCTGCTGGTGGTGGTGGCGGTGGTGGTGCTGCTCCTGCTCCTGCTCCTGCTGCGGCTGCTGCTGCTGGGGTCTCTTAACCCGAACAACAATACCGTCACAAGTCTGCTCGCATGTCTG
>NW_013550134.1:2666-5161 GCF_000499425.1 Eimeria acervulina | reverse complement strand
ATCATAAACCCTAATAATAAACTCTAATAAAGATTGATAAACCCTTCTAAACCCTAATAAACCCCTAAAACCCTCATTTGAATAGTGGTTTAAGCATTTCTGTTGAATCATACGATGGCTGAGGGTTTAGGGTTTAGGGTTTAGATAATATCTACATTATATATATACATATATACACATGTATATATATATATATATATATATATTTATCTACATATACATATATGTATATTTATACATCAATTTAGACTTATATGAATATATCTATTTACATATATATAAATATATATAAATATATATATATATATATATCTACTTATATATATTATATTACATTATATTATATAATATTATATTATATTATTATTTTTATTATATTATATTATATGTGTTTAGGAGTTGCTTGGAGACATAGAAGATTTAGATGTGCATGCAGTGCTGGGCTTCGAGTTGAGAGTCTGCGAGGCGTTAAATTTTCAGCTGCTTACTGTGACAACTCGCGACTCTTTACACGAAGTATGTGCTGCTCTAGTTGATGCAGCAGAGCATAAATACTTTAGTGCTATGCAGCAGCTACAGCACCAGCAGCAGCAGCAGCAGCAGCAGCAGCAGCAGCAACAGGTTCAGCAGCAGCAGCAGCAGCAGCAGGGGAAGCTGCAGGGGAAGCAAATCGCTGCTGATGCAACAGATGTAAATACGCAAGGAGATTCATCAAGCACGAACCACAGCAGCAGCAGCAACAGCAGCAACAGCAGCAGCAACAGCAGCAGCAACAGCAGCAGCAGCAAGATGGAGAGCGATATTGTTGCTGCAGTAGATGCCTTAGAGTCTGAGCATATATTAATTTTATCTTTGTTAATTAACCTTCAAGAAGAAGCAGAAGCTGTATGTCTTTTGATGCATGCATCGCCTACACTGCCGCTGCAGCACCCCCCAGCTCTTCTTGCTGTTGCTGCTGTTCTCAGCAGCAACACAGCAAAGCTGCTGCTGCAGCACGGCTTTGATGTTGAGGCTGTTGTTAAATCGCAAATGATTTCTCTTACTGAACCCCCAACACAGACATCTGCTGCTGCTGCTGCTGCAGCAGCAGCAGCAGGTTCAGCAGCAGCGCCTGCCGCCGTAGAAACTGCAACAACTGCAGCACCCACAGCAGCAGCAGCAACATCAGGAGCATCAGGCTCAGCAGCAGCAGCAGGCTCAGCAGCAGCAGCAGGCTCAGCAGCAGCAGCAGGCTCAGCAGCAGCAGCAGCAGCAGCAGCAGCAGCAGCAGCAGGGGAGGCTCGGTGGCGGCTGCTGCAGGAGCAGGTGGAGTTTGTGCTGTCGGAGGTGCGAGAGATAAAAATTGCGAAGCAGCAAATTCAGACAGGAAATCTGTCTAAAGACATCGCTCAGCTGCTCTCTAAAGCTATTGATGCTGCAGAGGTATGCCTATCCTGCTGCTCCTGCTGCTGCTGCTGCTGGTTGTGCTGCTGCTGGTTGTGCTGCTGCTGGTTGTGCTGCTGCTGGTTGTGCTGCTGCTGCTGCTGCTGGTTGTGCTGCTGCTGCTGCTGGTTGTGCTGCTGCTGCTGCTGCTGCTGGTTGTGCTGCTGTTGCTGGTTGTGCTGCTGTTGCTGGTTGTGCTGCTGCTGCTGTTGATCCTGCAATTGCTGATGCTGTTGCTGCTGCATCAGCTGCTGCTGTTGTTGCAGTAAATGGTGGTGCTGTTGCTTATGGGGGGAGCCCTGCTGATGTTTTGTTTGCTGCTGCTGCTGCTGCTGCTGCTGCTGCTGCTGCTGCTGCTGCAGGTGCTGGAGAGCCAGGGAAAGGGCTATGGGGAGTCTCGGCGAGACAAGAAGAGAAAAAAGAAGAAGACAAAGAAAGAGTAAACAGCAGCAGCAGCTGCTGCAGCAACAGCAGCAGCAGATACTGCAGCAACAGCAGCAGCAGATACTGCAGTAGCAGCAGCAGCAGATACTGCAGCAACAGCAGCAGCAGCAGCAGCAGATACTGCAGTAGCAGCAGCAGCAGCAGCAGTAAGAGCAGCATCAGTAGTAGCAGCAGCAGCAAAGGCTGCAGCCGTTCTCTCTATGCTAATCTTTTGCTGCTGCAGCAGCAACAAACCCCACGTAGTATAGGGGGCTTTAAAGGCCCCCTTTTAGCTAGCTAGCTAGCTAGCTAAATAGCTAAACAGCTAGCTAAATAGCTAGCTAAACAGCACACTCATGACTACGTATCCAGCTCGCTAGCTATCCAGCTAGCTACCTACCAACCTAGCTAGCTAGCTAGCTAGCTAGCTAGCTAGCAAACACCTATATATATAATATATATAATATATATAATATATTTATTTATTTACTTAACGACATGCGTATATAGATGTATATCTGCACCCTTACATGAAAATCTGTATGCATATATTTATATGTGCACATATATAAATATATCTATTTAAAGATATATATATATATAAATATATCTATTTAAAGATATATATATGTAGAAATATATATAAATAT
>NW_013550134.1:0-2566 GCF_000499425.1 Eimeria acervulina | reverse complement strand
ATATATATATATATATATATATATATATATATATGTAGGTATTGCAAACAAACAAACAGAGACAAACGCAAAAGCAAAAGGAGACAAAGTACGAGGAGACATTTGTGCTGCTGCAGCAACAGCTGCAACAACAGCTGCAGCAACAACTACAGCAACAACTACAGCAAAAGCTACAGCAACAGCTGCAACAGCGGCCGCTGCAGCAACAGCTGCAGCAGCAGCAATGTATGTTATAATTTATATATATATATATATATACACATATATACATATATACATATATATATATATATTTATATATATTGTCTTTGTCTTTTTGTTTATAATTTGCTGTCTCTGTCTGTCTCCTTTTGTTTGTTTTTTTGTCTCCTTTATTATTTTTTATTCTGGTTTATGATTTATAATTTATAATGTTTGTCTTTGAGTGTCTCTCTTTGTCTTTCTTTGTTATTTATTTATATATTCTTTCTTTCTTTATTTTGCTTGTTTGATTATTTGTTATTGCTCTGTCTCTCTTTGTCTGTCTACTGTCTCTGTCTCTGTCTCTCTGTCTCTCTCTTTCTCTGTCTCTCTCTGTCTCCCTTTGTCTGTCTCTGTCTTTGTCTCTGTCTCTCTGTCTCTTTCTTTGTTTGTCTGTCTCTCTCTGTCTGTCTCTGTCTTTGTCTTTCTCTGTCTCTGTCTCTCTGTCTTTGTCTGTCTCTGTCTCTGTCTCTCTCTGTCTCTTTCTTTGTTTCTTTGTCTCTCTTCATCGTCTCTCTCTGTCTCTCTGTCTCTCTCTCTCTTTGTCTGTCTCTCTCTCTTTGTCTGTCTTCGTCTTTGTCTGTCTTTGCTTTTATATCTGTTGTCTCTGTCTCTCTTCTGTCTCTGTCTTTCTGTCTGTCTCTCTCTGTCTCTGTCTACATATATATATAAATATATATATATATTTATTTATATATATATATATATTATATAAATATATATTTATATATATTGTCTCCCTCTCTCTTTATTATTTCTGCTGTCTCTCTTTTATTATTTGTGTCTCTCTTTATTATCTCTGTCTCTGTCCTTATTGATACTCCCCAACGTATACAGCCCCTTGCTGCTGCTGCTGCTGCTGCTGCTGCTGCTGCTGCTGCTGCTGCTGCAGTTGTTGCTGCTGCTGGTATTGCTGCTGCAGTTGTTGCTCTAGCTTCTGCATTATCCCCCGCCAAGGGTGCAGCAGCAGCAACAAGAAAACAACAACAGCTGCAGCAACAGCAGCAGCTGCAGCAGCAGCTGCAGCAGCAGCGGTTCATACACTTCAATGTGTTGCTGCTGCAGCATCCCTGTAGCAGCAACTTCACCCCTTGATGTTTGCTGCAGCAGCAGCACGCCCCACACGCCCTACAGAAGCACGCTGCTACCAACAGCAGCAGCAATGACAACAGCAGCAGCAACAGCAGCAACAGCAGCAGCAGCAACAGCTCCAAGGGCAGCGGGGACGGGCCTAACGTCAAATACAAGCGGAAGACAAACTAACTGCTGCTGCAGCTGTTGTCTTTGCTGCTGCTGCTGCTGTTGTTGTTGCTGCTCCTGCTAAGGAGCGGCGCGCTGACTGGAGCGACAGCAGCAGCAGCAGCAGCAGCAACAACAGCAACAGCAACAGCAGCAACAGCAGCAGATTTAGTGTGTAGGTGGATATCCTATGGGTTTAATGTGTTGCTGCTGCTGCTCGAGAAACTTCTTCTGGCTGTTGTTGCTGCTGCTGCTTTCTGCAGCAGCAGCACGGTGTTTCGTTCTCAAAGACAGCAGCAGCAGCAGCAGCAGCTGCTGCTGCTGCTGCTGCTGCACACGCCGCCGACGAGCGGCACTCAGACCTGGGAGCAGCGCGGGGCTCGTGCTGCTGCTCTCTGTCTTTTGTTTTTTGTTTTTATTTTCTTCTGCTGCTTTTGAACAGCAGCGACTCTCTCTCGCGCGGAGTAGGGGCATATCATTGCTGCAGCAGCAGCGGCAGCAGCAGCAGCAGCTGCAGCAGCAGCAGCTGCAGCAGCTGCTGCCCGTAGCAGCTCTTTTCCTCTCCTTTTGCTTCTTCTACTCAAATTATAAACTCTTTCAGTGCGCATTCAGTCGCTCTGGGCCCCTGCAGCAGCAGCAGCAACAGCAGCAGCAGCAACAGCAGTAACAGCAGCAGCAGCAGCAGCAGCAGCAGCAGCTTCTGTCCCGCGTTTCGTTTGCCTTTTCCTTCCTTGCATTACTCGGGGGCCTAAGGGGGCCCCCCACATTGATCTGTTTTCATTCGTCTGCAGCAGCAGCAGCAGCAGCAGCAGCAGCAGCGTCATCAGCAGCGGTAGCATCATCATCATCATTATCATCATCAGCAGCAGCAGCAGCAGCTGCAGCAGCTGCTGCACCTCATCCTAGGGGCCCCTCAAGATGATTGCAGCTCCGCCTCAGCGTCCTTCGAGCGGCTCGCCTCAGTCGAGCTGCAACTCCCTGCCCCCTCTCCGTCTATCAGGGCCCCAACGAAGTGGGGGCCCCCCTCCCCCCCAGGGGGCCCCCCTCCAGGGGCCCCCCCCTCCAGGGGCCCCCCTCCAGGGGCCCC
>NW_013550135.1:4173-5044 GCF_000499425.1 Eimeria acervulina | reverse complement strand
TATAATATAATATATATAATATATATAATATAATATATATAATATAATATATATATATAATATACAAACAAACCTTATCAAAGTTAATCCGCTTCCCCTTCAAAATATTTTGAGTTGTTGTTGCGTCGCTGGGGTCGCCAAACGGATGATAGCCGCCGCTAACAAAAAAAAATAATGTTGCACCTGCATAGACACCCCTAAACCCTAAACCCTAAACCCTAAACCCTAAACCCTAAACAGTAAACCCTAAACAGTAAATAATAAATAAGAAATAATACATGATAATAAATAATATACAATAAATAATAAGCAATAAACAATAAACGAAAGACTAATAATAATAAATAATAAATAATAAATAATAAATAATAAATAATAAACAATAAATAAACAATAAACCCTAAACCCTAAACAATAAACAATAAACCCTAAGGCGTAAAAGATTGAAGCGTTTAAATACGATAAACAAATAACAGCTTATAAACAACATTTGTTTATTATTAATTTTGGACTATAAACAAAAAATAATTAATAAAACGAGAGATAAAATATTAACTTGATGCAGAATACACAAAAACCCTAAACCCTAAACCCTAAACCCTAAACCCTAAACCCTAAACAATATTTTCACAGCAAAAAACCCTAAACAAATAACAATAAACAATAAACAATAAACAATAAACAATGAACAACAAACAATAAGCCCTAAACACTAAACAAATAACAATAAACAATAAACAATAAACCCTAAACCCTAAACCCTAAACCCTAAACCCTAGATGGTGTTTCTTTCCTGCTGCCCATGCGTCTGCCTTCTGAAGAAAGCTGAGCGGCCAGTTGTACTTTTGTGCGAGCTGCTGAAAGACGTTGC
>NW_013550135.1:2878-4073 GCF_000499425.1 Eimeria acervulina | reverse complement strand
TGCTGTTGCTGCTGCTGCTGCTGTTGCTGTTGCTGCTGCTGCTGTTGCTGCTGCTGTTGCTGCTGCTGTTGCTGAGAGCAGCACCGAGTTCAGCTTCTAAATGCAGCAAACTTAAAAGAAGTTCGGGGGCTAACCAATTTGCTTCTTGAGGGCTGTTTAATATCTGCATGTACACCCCAAGACAAATCAATCAAAATATGCATCTTCAGGTGTATACACAACAATAAAATAAAATAAAAATAAAATAAATATTATATACATCTGCATATAAACATACATTTAAATAAAAAAGTATATATATATATATTTATATACAACAACAAGTATAAATATAAATATATAAAAATATAGGAAATATACATATAAATACACGCAAGTAAATATAAAATGAATATAATAATATAAACAGAAAAAAACAAAATAAAAATATAAATATAAATATAAATACACAAACAAATATAAAAATAAAACAAACAAACAAACAAATTAATTAATGCAAATAAATAAATAATAAATAAATAAATAAATAATAAATAAATAAATAGTAAATAAATAAATAGTAAATAAACAAACAAATAAATAAATAAACAAACAAATAAATAAATAATAAACAATAAATAAATAAATAATTAATAAATAAATAAATAATAAATAATAAATAAATAAGTAATGCCTGACCCAATGAAGCAGCTGAAAAGAGTTAATTGCGCCCTGCATGCCGGCAGAAAGAAGATAAAAAATGCTGAGGAGGCGGATGTTTCCTGTTGGCTCTGCGAGTTTAATAATATTATTATTAACAAGCATAATATTATTAGGGTGTATCCTCAGGTGCGCAGCATTAGCTTCTCTATGAAATGCTGCAGCAGCATTCAGCAGCAGCAGCAGCAAACCCTTTGAACCCTCTTGTCTAAATCTCTCTTCTATAAAACTATCAAACAAATGTCCAAGAGGATATTTGTCTAATAAACTGCTGCTGCACATCTCCATCACTATAAACAGAGACGCTTCTTCTTCTTCTTCATCTTCAACGTCACCTTTAACTGCTCTCTGCTGCTGCTGCTCTACCTGTTGCTGCTGCTGCTGCTCCTCCTCCTCCTGGGGCTCCTGCTGCTGTTGTTGCTGCTGCTCCTGCTGCTCCTGATGCTGCTGCTGATGGAGGTGCTCCTGTAGCCTTTGCTGCTGACCCTGCTGCTGC
>NW_013550135.1:1347-2778 GCF_000499425.1 Eimeria acervulina | reverse complement strand
CTGCTGCTGCTCTACCTGCTGCTGCTGCTGCTGCTGCTGCTGCTGCTGCTGTTTACCTGATCTTAATATTGTGCGTTTGATCTTCACGATATTATTTGATGTAATTTTTTCTAAGTTTTTTGTATATTCACACAAATTTGCTGCTCTGCTTAATACTACAACAGGGATTTGTTTAATTGCTACTGCTTCTGCTTCTGCTGCTGCTGCTGCTGCTGCTGCTGCACTTCCTGCTGCTGCTGCTGAAGGGCTTACAGCAGCACTTTTATATAAACCGCTGTAGACTAAAACGCTCGGATCGAAGCGGCAGCAGCCAATAGGCAAACTACCGTAGCAAACTTCATCACCCAGCCACTTCACAAACTTATTGCTGCTGCTGCTGCTGCTGCTGCTGCTGCTGCTGGTGATGTTGCTGCTGGTGGTGGCCGTTCGTATGCTGCTGCTGTCGGGCGCAGGGGCGTCGTGGGTGACTGTGGGTGCTTCAGCTGCTGCTGCTGCTGCTGCTGCTGCTGCTGCAGCATCGCGTGTACGTACACCGCAACCCCGTATTTCATCGATTGCTTGCTGTTCGCCTCTCCACACTTCAGTTGGCCCTAAAGAATCTACGACACCCCTGTAAGGCACTCCTCCTCTACCTCCTGCAGCAGCAGCAGCAGCAGCAGCAGTAGCTGCTGCTGCTGCTGCTGTTGCTGGTTGCGTTTGTGGGGCTGCTGCTGCAGTTTGAAAAGTGAGAGGGCCTGCGGTGATGTTCAGGTTGAAGGGATGGTGTTTCAAGGGTTTCTGCTGCTGCTGCTGCTGCTGCTGCTGCTGCAATTGCTGCTGCAATTGCTGCTGCTGCTGCTGCTGCAGTAGCAGCAGCATTTGTTTATGCTGCTGCTCTTTTTCTGCGTCATTTTGATTGGATGGAATTACAAACGGCGGTTTGCTGCTGCTGAGTGCTTTGAGTTCGTCTGAGTCGAGGAGTACGGCGCTGCTGCTGCTGCTGCTGCAGCTGCTGCTGCTGCTGCTGCTGTTATCTGCGGGTCTCTGCGCCACAGGAGATCCAGGTAAAGATGTCCACTGCTGTGCAGAAGCAGCCGAATGAGTTGAGGCGTAGGCGCTGGTGTATGCAGGTGCTTCTTGCATGCATAATTGCTGCTGCTGCTGCTGCTGCTGCTGCTGGAGAGCTGCAGATACACCCCAGCTAAAGCTGCTGCTGCTGCTGTCCAATAGACACCCAGGGGCTCGACATACTCCTGCTGCTGCTGCTGCTGCTGCTGCTGCTGCGGGGTCTGTGTGTGTGCCGACGTACTTCAAGCAAAAGGCAGTCTCTCTCCCTAACAAATAAAACAATAAAAATAATATAAATATAAATATAAATATAAATATAAATATAGATATAATATAAACGTAAATATAAATATAAATATAAATATAAATATAAATATAAATATT
>NW_013550135.1:0-1247 GCF_000499425.1 Eimeria acervulina | reverse complement strand
ATATATATATATATATATATTGCTGGCGACTGTATATCTGATAGGATTGCATTTGTATGGTGTCTGACCTGCTGCATATTGCTCCTGCTGTTGTTGCTGCAGCAGCTGCTGTTGCTGCTGCAGCAGTTGATGCTGCTGCAGCAATTGATGTTGCTGCAGCAGTTGGTGGTGCTGCAGCAGTTGCTGTTGCTGCATTTGCTGCTGCTGCTGATGCTGCTGTTGATGCATCATCGGGCGTTGTTGGTGTGGGTGTTGCTGCTGCAGCTGTTGTTGCAGCTGTTGCAGCTGCTGCTGCTGCTGCTGTTGCTGTTGCTTGAGCAGCATTTGCTGCTGCTGCTGCTGCTGCTGCAGGGTGTGAGGCAGTCTATCTGAGATTCTCTGATTTCTTTGTATGCCTGTAGTATTTCTTTTTGCTGCTGCTCCTAGTTGTTTGTTATGTCTGCTGTTTGAAGCAGCATTTGCTGCTACTGCAGCAGCAGCAGCAGCAGCAGCAGCATTTGCTGCTGCTGCATTTTGTGTGTTTCTAGAAGCAAAGACATCATACTGCGTTTTATTTTTATTATTTTCTGATATCTTTCTGTTGTATGTGCGGCTGCAGACTGAAGGCGAATAGCAATCAGATAATATAGATTGAGGTGTATGTGAAGAGATAAACTCTGTATAAGGCTGTCTAGATCTAATAGATATACAAGCACCTGTATTTGCTGCTGTTCCTGCTGCTGCTGCTGCTCCTGCTGCATTTGCTGCTGCTGCTGCTCCTCTTCCGCTTGCTGCTGCAGCAGCATTAGGATTAGCTACACCACCAGCAGCACCAGCAGCACCAGCAGCAGCAGCATCTGTTGCTGCTGCAGCAGTTTTAAAGAAATGCTTCTCTGTTGAGTGTCTCGGCAGCCCATCCATTATTTCTAAGAAGACTGCTCTTAAACGAGGATGCGGTCTGTCAGAGGGCTGCATGCATCAGCATATAAATTAATAGTTATTATTATTATTAATAAGTTATTTATATATTTATCTATATTATTTAAACATATATATATATGTTTATAATGCAAATATAAATTTAAGTTAATATTTTTAAAGTTTTAATAATATAAATAAACATATATAAATAAACATATATAAATAAACATATATATATATATATATATTGATATATAAATTTATAATATAAATTAATATTTATATTTAAATAGTTATAAATATATATAAATTTATAAATGCAAATAGAAATGCAAATATTAATATAA
>NW_013550136.1:48075-51502 GCF_000499425.1 Eimeria acervulina | reverse complement strand
ATATAGATATACATATATATATTTATACAGATATATATATATATATATATACATATGTAGATATACATATACAGATATACATATATATATATTTATAGGGATATAGATATAGACATACAGACATAGAGACATACAGGTATAGATACAGATAGATAGATACACATATTCATATATATATCTACATATATATACAACAGTCATACATATATTTAAATATAGACATAAAAATAAATACTATTTATATTTATTTATTTATATTTGAATTACCGAGCGCTGTAGAAAGTCAAGAAGAGTTTGGAGCAGTTCGAGAGCTGATGTTGTCGAAGGCGTTGAGAGACAAGCAAACTGCAGCATTAAAAATATAATAAATAAAATAAATATTGCATAAAAAATAACTTTACTGGCTACTCCTCTTGGAGTAGACATCTGAAGTGTACGTACACCGCAATAAAGAAGAAAAAAATTAATAAGAGGCTTCAAAATGATGTAATTGAGTGTATGCATGCACACTTCAGCTGCGGTGTATATGCAGCTTAGTTAGATGGAGAACAATGTACATAGACGTATATACATATATATATATATGTTAAGCAGCTATAGAGAAGCACATACTAATCCGTGTGTATAAGCAGCTACTGATCAGCAAGAAAGGAGGAGAAACTGCGGTGTATATGCAGCTCAATTAGGTATAAAAAATATACTGAAGTGTACATACAGCTGCGGCAGATAAATATAGAGAAGGAAATTATACTCGGGGTGTATTCGCAGCTGGGGAAGCAACAAAGGAGACAATGAGGTGCATATACAGCAGAATTAGCCTTATAAGAAGCACTGAGGTGTATATACAGCTAAGTTGGGTCGATTATATATATATATATATATATATACATATATATATGTATATTCATACATATATATGCACATACACATATACATAGAGAGACAGAGAGACAGAGAGACAGAGAGACAGAGACAGAGACAGAGAGCATTTAGGGTGTATATGCAGCTGTACATGAGACGACTGGCGAGAAAGAGAGACATAATAAAATTTATTCTTCTTGGGGTTTGTCTTTTTCTTCGTTCTTCTGCATAATGCAGCACTTGTTTAATATGCCAGTGTCTAATCTGCAGCAACAAAACAATAAAATATATCTTTTTATTCATTTGCTGCTCATCTTAGGGTAAAGAACAAAGAAAGACGTATACTCCCTATACAACAAACAACAGCAGCAGCAGCAGCAACACACTCTAAGAAGCAGCAGCAAACAAACAAACAAATGCATCAAATAAACAAAAACAAACAAACATATTAATAATAAAAAAACAACACAACAATTTCAGGTGTATGGGCAGCTAAATGAGGAGACAAAAACAGAGTTTTGTTTGATTAATGCTTTGCTGCAGCAGCAATTGTGTTATATAAAGACGAGAAGTAGTAGATAATTATCTCTTTCTCCTTTCTTACTTCTTCTATCGACACAACAACAGCTAAGAGGCTCCATATAATAACAATCTCTTCAAGAGGCTGATTGATAGAGCTGCATCTGCAGCAAAAGAGACAGTGCGTGCTGCTGCTGCAGCAGCAACGCGTCTATTGAAAGAGCAGCAGCCAGCACCAGTTTATCTGCAATACAGAAGCCGCAGCTCGAAGGGCGTGGGGTCTCCTCATCAGAAGCAGCAGCATCAGCATCAGCAGCATCAGCAGCAGCAGCAGCAGCAGCAGGTGCAGGTGCAGGAGGGACAGACAGACACAGCAGCACCGTTGCATGCATAAAGTTTTGCTGCTGCTGCTGCTTCTTCTGCACGCTCTGCTGCTGCCGCTCTATCGACTCGTGCAGCGTCTGTTAAGAAAAGCAAAAGAAAGAAGCAGCAAATTTAGAAGACAATCAGCAGGTAAATTAAAAACAAACAAATAAAGAAAGCCGAATAAATATAAATATATTTAATATATACACCTAACGCACTTCGTACACTCTGCATTATCCACCAGCAAACCACCAAAAAGCCAGCAAACCACCAAAAAGCAGAGAAAACGAACAGAAGCAGCAGCAGCAACAACAACTGCTGCTGCTGCTGCTGCTGTTGCTGCTGCTTCTATGGGCACCTGCCTTCTCGTGTTGTTGCTGCTGCACGTATTGCCTCTGCTGCTACTGCTTTCACTGCCGCTGCTCTAATAGCTATTCCTGCTGCTGTCTCCCCCTCTCTCTTTGGCGCTGCTACTGCTACTGCTACTGCTACTCCGGCTGCTGCTGCTGCTGCTGCTGCTGCTGCTGCTGCTTACTGCATAGACATCGAGAACGTGTTGTTTGAAGTGCCATCGCCATTCTCTCCAGAGTTTGCAGTTGCCGCATGCACATCGTTTTGAAGAAAATAAAAGAGGTGCAGCAAAAGGGTGCAGCGGGAAGAGAGCAGCAAAAGATAACGAAAGAAAAGCATCTTTATTATGCAGCCTCAATCTGTTAATACACCAAAAAACATCAAACTCTTTTGTTTCTGCTGAAGTCAGGGAGTAGCTAACAACTCGCAACAAACAGCTTGGCAGCTCGTCCTTCTCTGCCTCTTCACCTCCCGCTGCTGCTGCTGCTGATGATGATGCTGCTGATGATGATGCTGCTGATTTTGCTACTGCTGTTGCTGCTGGTGATGCTCCTCGAGCGATTCCTGCTGCTGCTGCTGCGGATCCAGCAGCAGCACGACGGTTGCGGCTGTGCAGGCTAACGCCTTCTGCAGCAGCAACAGGTGCTGCTGCAGCTGCAGCAGCAGCATCAGCAGCAGCAGCAGCAGTGTTTGCTTCTCTGCGGCTATGGTGTTGTCTTGAGGAGAAGACATACTCTTCTTTCTGCATTTCTTTATCTACATTTGCAGCTGTTGAAGCCAGCAGCCAATTGAGGTGCCGCGTTTGCTCTGCTTCTGCTGCAGGTAGAGAAGCAAAGATATCTTCGAGCAGCAAACGCGGCAGCAGCACTGACATCAGCTGCTTCTCTTCTTGTACAGATAATAAATAAGGAGATACATCAACAGGGTAATTGCAAGACAGCAGCTGAGACAGCTTTAAACTCATTCCAGAGAAAGCACAGCTAAACCGCAACACACTAGGAACCTGCAGCAGCAGCAAACGCATGCAGCTCAAAACAGAAGCACCAGCAGCAGCAGCAGCAAGCGCATGCAAGTCAAACCAGAAGCAGCAGCAGCAGCAGCAAACGCGTGCAACTCGAAACAGAAGCAGCAGCACCAAGCCCCCCAACAGCCAGCGGCATGCATAAAGAGAAGCAACGACAGCAACAGAATCAGCAGACGCAGCAGCAGCAGGAGCAGCAGCACACCCAAAGCAACAACTGCAGCAGCAGCAAAGCAAGCAAAAGGCAGCAACATGCAGTGCAAAGAAGATAATAGACATACAGGAGCAGCTGCAATTAATGTCGAGCCG
>NW_013550136.1:43496-47975 GCF_000499425.1 Eimeria acervulina | reverse complement strand
AGAAGCAAAGATATCTTCGAGCAGCAAACGCGGCAGCAGCACTGACATCAGCTGCTTCTCTTCTTGTACAGATAATAAATAAGGAGATACATCAACAGGGTAATTGCAAGACAGCAGCTGAGACAGCTTTAAACTCATTCCAGAGAAAGCACAGCTAAACCGCAACACACTAGGAACCTGCAGCAGCAGCAAACGCATGCAGCTCAAAACAGAAGCACCAGCAGCAGCAGCAGCAAGCGCATGCAAGTCAAACCAGAAGCAGCAGCAGCAGCAGCAAACGCGTGCAACTCGAAACAGAAGCAGCAGCACCAAGCCCCCCAACAGCCAGCGGCATGCATAAAGAGAAGCAACGACAGCAACAGAATCAGCAGACGCAGCAGCAGCAGGAGCAGCAGCACACCCAAAGCAACAGCTGCAGCAGCAGCAAAGCAAGCAAAAGGCAGCAGCATGCGATGCAAAGAAGATAATAGACATACAGGAGCAGCTGCAATTAATGTCGAGCCTCGCAAATGACGGTGAAAAGGAGTAAAACAAAGATCAAGGTCAAAACCGCTTCTGCTGCTGCTGCTGCTGCTGCTGCTGCTGTTGCTGCTGCATGCATTTGGAGTTAGAGGGTCTAGCCAGGAAGTGTCTTGCAGAAGATTGTTAACTTCATTAATCGCAGCGGCTGCTGCAGGAAGAAATTTAACCATAGAAGGGGCGTTGGGGCTTTTTTTACTGATTTTGTTTTTTTGATTTTCTTTGTATTTTTCTGCTGCTTCGCTTGAGATATAATATGATGGGTTATAAAGAGCAATTAAAGCAGACTCCATCTCTACTGCTACTGCGCTGCACTCAACAAACAGTGCTATCTGCTGCAGGAAGCGGCAGCAGCAATATGCAGCTGCATGCAAACAAACAAGCACATGCATGCATGCATGCATGCATGCATGCAGCAGCAGCAGAAGCAGCAGCAGCATACCCATCCAGACACTCCAACTGTGCATGCAGGCATGCTTGCATGCAGTGGGTGCTGCTGGCTTCTAAGAGAAGATCAGGCTAAGAAGAGACAAGGGCTGAATAGAGTAGTATGTCTCACCTCTTGCTGTTTCTTCGTCTGTAGAAAGAAGCTCCACCGCTGCAGGGAGAGACCGCAGCAGTCTTTCTTGTCTTGAGAGAGGCAGTGATTTCTTCTCTGCATAATCATCATCATCAGCAGCAGCAGCAGCAGGAGCAGTAGCAGTAGCAGTAGCAGCAGCAGCAGCACTCGATTTGGAGTCTTTATCAAAGCCCTCCCACTTCAGCAACTCTCTAACACACATATCTTCGATAGGCCAACTGCCGCATGCCCATAGAGCGAGCTCATCTTCTCTTTCATCAATGAGACGCTGCAGCACACCCTCTCCTCCTTGCTGCAGCTGCTGCTGCTGCTCCTGCTGCTGCAGCTGCTGCGGCCCCAGTCGCAGCAGCATACCCCACGCCGTCTCTACAGAACTTATTTCTGCTTCTTCTTGAAATACTACCGCTTCTAAAGCCCCAAAACAACTTATTGCATGCAGCCGCACGCATATGCGAGCATACAAAGCACAAAACCCCCGCAGCAACTCTAAGCGAGACGTCAGAGCCAATGCTGAAGAATCCAACGCACTTTCACCATCACCTGCTGCTCCACCTGCTGCTGCTGCTGCACTTGCTGCTGCTAGTGCACCTGCTGCTGCTGCTGCTGCTGTTTCTGCTTCTGGTTCTATATCGGCAGTTCGTTCAGCTGCTGCAGAAGCCGTTTCTGTTGCTGCTGCAGTAGGTTTTACTGCAGCAGCAGCAGATTCAACAGTGGCTGCTGCAGGTGGAACATGTGTTCCTGCTGCAGAGCCCTGCTTGCCTTCTGCTGCTGCTGCTGCTGCTGCTGCTCCTGCTGCGGAGTAGCGACCTGCCATATAAGCGGCATGTATGGGGGGCAGCGGTTTCTTAAAAAAGATGCAGCGCAGAAAGGTGGCTGTGGGGCCGCACCCCTCGAAGATTGGCAGCAGCAGAAGCACGAGGCGCTGCATCACTGCAACTTGCTCTTGGGGGGAGATATTTCCTGCTGCTGCTGCTGCTTGGAGCCTCACATACGGCAGCAGCAGCGCGGCATCCCTATCACGGGCTTCAGGTGTATGGGCACCTCCTCCTGCTGTATCAGGAACTCCTTCGTTCATCGTTGAAGCGCATGCAGCTGCAGCTGTGGGGCCCCCCAGCCATACCTGCTCTTCCAATGTGTAAGGCAATAGCGATGTCTATCACAAGGAGAAGGAAAGAAGAGCACAAAACAAGCACAACTCATACGCAAACCGCCTCATATCGACTAGTTCCTGCTGCTGCGACTGCTGCTGCTGCTGCTGCTGTGCTGCTGCTTTGCTGCTGCTGGTGATGCTGCTGCTGCTCTTGTTGCTGTGGCATCGTCTCACCGGAACATATTCTGCAAAGGTATTGTCGTTGCCGCACACAACGAGGTTAGGCGGCATTGCTGCACACAAACCCAACCGAACGTGAGGTGTACATACCTTGCAGATACCTGAGCCTTCAAACGAGTAAAAGATGTCTACCATGGGAATTTGCATCCATGCAACATGAGAAGGGGTAAACAACAGCTTCAGATGCATTTGCTGCCTTGTGCATTTGCTGCAGTCAAACGCACATTTAAGCCCCTGCCTCAGCAACTCGGTAATGTCAAGAAAACCCCGAGAACATCTCGGGCACTCCGCGGGTATAGCGGCGATAGTTGGAGGCGCGTGAGCGGTTGCAGGGGCCTCCAAGGAAGCTGCGAAGGGAGGGGGCCCCACAGGGGTCCCCTCCCTTGCCCCATGAGGTATTTCTGTGGCGCTTTTCATTGCAGATATTAACGATGCAGCAGGGCAGCAGACCTCCGTAGGTTGAAATTCTTCAGCCTCTTCTGTGAATACGTTGGTGAACACAGAGCGAAATAAAGAAACATGCGATAAATTTAAAATAATTGAGTCGCATGCCTTGTTCAATGCTGGTATTGCCTGCAGTTTCTGAACGCCAAGTTCCGGTTTCGACAGCGGTAGGTTCTCGCCACGTTGATTTCGGAGCTCTACTGCTGGGAAACAAGCGTAAAAAAACTCGATCTTTGTATTAAAAATATATTATTTTAAACAAAATGTAGATTAAAAGAGTTAAATAGTTCAAAAAAAGACTGAATAGTAACAGGGGAAACCACCAGCCCCGCACGCGCCATACAAGATACAACAGATTCAGATTGCGCGTGAGGGTACCGGCATATACACCTGAAATCTGCAGTTAATTCTTGCAAAATAAAATGATACCATTTTAAAAAGAGTTATTTTCGCATTAATATCTGATGTTTACGTTCTGAAGTTTCTTTTTGTTGCTGTTGGGCGATGGTGCCGTTGAGGAGAGCCAATGGACCCAACACGCACGCGGCAACTTTACCTACCACAAATTTCGTAATGTCTTGCCGAAAAAAGAAGAAACATCAGTGCGAAATACTTCTTAAAACACTATCGTATTGCAGTTTAGTCTTTTAAGGAGGGAAAATCAGTTAAGATGCAGAGTATTATTCCTGTTCTACATTGGTTGGTCTCCTGTCTAGAGCAGCAAAAAACGACAGAATACAAATGAACGAAATGTTGCATTGATTTTTCTTCACTAAAACAATAGAAAAACACGAATAACACAGATTAATGCAATTTTATTTACTATCCTTCTCTTTGTAGAAGTTATATCTGCTCCTTTCCCTCCACACACTGCTGAGTTTAACAAACTCGTTTCGCACGCAGCTCTCGCCCGAGTTTTTGCGGTTTCCTCAATGCTTTCTCCTCGTTTGCTCTATATATATATATATATATACTACACAGAGTGTAGTATGCAAATACATATATATACTATATACTGTATATATTTTGTATATTCTGTACATTACCGTCTTCACACTGGTCGTTGGTATTGCCTTCTACTGCTGTTTGCTTTCTGCACTATTAGGTGCCTTATTACAATAAATCTTCGAAGTTTACTTTAAGACTTTGTCTATCAATATGTGTAAATATGCGTGTAAATGCGTGAAAGACCTTTTATGCTTTGCTTTCATCTGGGTGTATCTGCATTTGTGTGTAAATACCCGCAAATGCAGATGCCTTCATTTGGGTGTATCTGCATTTGTGTGTATTTACACACAAATGCATTTAAGAAAGTAGATAGGGAAGGTTTACAAAAAGAAAAAACTGATGGATATGTCTTCATTCCTCGCCAACAGCTTCAGCTGTAAAAAGTGTTTTATGTCTCCTTAATATACTAATATTTTGTGTGTTTGCTGGTCTGGGGTTTCCCTGCACTTCGCTTTCTTCAATCATATAAATGCTTTGCTGTTGGTCTTCAAAATGTTGATGCTGTAGAAAACAGCTCTCACCCAATGCTGCTACTATGTATTACCTACCCTATAATATATATATATATATATATATATATATATATATATATATAATT